>NW_011477142.1:1234211-1293369 GCF_000754665.1 Bison bison bison | reverse complement strand
TCTTGATGAAAGTGAAAGAGGAGAGTGAAAAGCTGGCTTAAAACTCAACATTCAGAAAATGAAGATCATGGCATCTGGTCCCATCACTTCATGGCAAATAGTGAAACAATGGAAACAGTGACAAGCTTTATTTTCTTGGGCTCCAAAATCACTGCAGTTGGTGACTGCAGCCATGAAATTAAAAGACATTTGCTCCTTGGAAGAAAAGCTATGACCAACATAGATATCATATTAAAAAGCAGAGACATTACTTTGCTGACTAAGGTCCATCTAATCAAAGCTATGGATTTTCTGTAATTATCTATGGATGTGAGAGTTGGACTATAAAGAAAGCTGAACACCAAAGAATTGATGCTTTTGAACTATGGTGTTGGAGAAGACTCTGGAGAGTCTCTTGGACTGCAAGGAGATCAAACCAGTCCATCCTAAAGGAAATCAGTCCTGAATATTCATTGGAAGGACTGATGCTTAGGCTAAAACTCTAATACTCTGTGGCCACCTGATGGAAGAGCTGATTCATTGGAAAAGACCCTGATCCTAGGAAAGATTGAAGGCAGGAGGAGAAGGGGACAACAGTGGGTGAGGTGGTTGGATGGCATCACCAACTCAATGGACATGAGTTTGTGTCAACTCCGGGAGTTGATGATGGACAGGGAGGTCTGTTATGCTGCAGTCCATGGGATCACAAAGAGCTGGACACAACTGAACTGAACTGAAATAACTGTACCTTTAAAAATTACTCTGTGCCTTTGTTAGAGAGTCCTGTGAGATGAATGAGTAAGCCCCAGTGGATTTGGAGAAATGAGTATTATTATTTGGGGCTATAGAACAGGGCTTCCCCAGTGGCTCAGCAGTAAAGAATCTGCCTCTAATTTAGGAGACGCAGGATAGACACACCCTGTCACACTAGGGTGTGATACCTGCATCTGGAAGACCCCTGGAGAAGGAAATGGCAACCCACTCTGGTATTTTTGCCTGGGAAATCCCAAGAACAGAGGAACCTGGCAGCCTAAGGTCCATGGGGTCGCAGAAGAGTTGGACATGACTGAGTGACTGAACAACAACAGTAGAATGGATAACTGAGGTAAAGGGACTTATCGAATAATTGCCGGTGAGCTCAGTTTTATTTCTGGAGAGGACTGCTTTTCTTCCACTCTGGTGGTGGTGGGACAGTAAGTTCATTTGTCTGTCAACCGATGGAATACCTATGCTGCTCTGGGCACAGTGCAGGATTGTGGGGAAACAGTAGTGTTTGTTCTTGGGAATGCTCTTAGGACATGCTCAGGACGTGATCTCTAATCTGAGTGCTGGCTGCTTCACCACCTGGCACCTCCAGAAAATGCCAAGGTTGTGGCTGCTTCATCGTCACCTGCTGACAACTGGCAGGCATGTGCCCATCTATCTGGCACAACATCCAGTGCCTGTGATCAGACCCGAGCCATTGGGTCTGCGTTTTGTTTCCCCAGCGTGGCGGTGGCTTCCTGCGATAAGCTCCATCTTGGCTGGGATGCGTCCTTCCCTGCGGTTGGGATAACAGCCTCCTGGGGATGGTGTTTAATCTTAGGAGAGGCGGAGCCCCCAGGGAAAGAATGCTGTCTCTCTCTGTGTGCATCTAGGATTAGGCGGAGCTGCCTGCTGCTAACACAATTAGGTGAGGGCGAAGGCTGATCGCTGGGACAGGATTCATGGGGGTGAGCTTCCTGTGTGCCCCCAAGAAGGCCTTGCTCCCTGTCACAGCTTCTTACAGTTGAAGGGGCCCCTGAGAAAGTGAAATAAGACAGAGTCAAAATACTGACCTAGAAGTCCAGTAAACCAGCTTAGCTGACGGACCTTGGACAAAACTCAAAGCCCCAGTTTCCCCATCTGTAAACTTGGGGTGGTAATGTTATCTACCTCATTACGTTTGGTGAAGATGAACTAGGATAAAGCTCCCAGACCCCTCAAAGATACTGAACACACAATAACTGAGGCCAGGTTGCCATGTTACAGGTGAGGAGCCTGAGGCCCCCCACTGACTTGGTCAGAATGAACTCCTTATATTACTCAGTGCAGGAGTCTGGAGTGGAACTTGGCTTTCCCTGCCTCTAGCACTAGGCCACGAATGAATCAGTCTCCTTCTCTGCTGGATGGGGGTGGTGGCCTTCAAGTCCTGTTTGGCCTGGATTGGAGGCAGAGAATGAGGAGCAACTGGGGTAGGTCTGCAACAGATGTCAGAGTCTAGAGGTGCTTTGTCCATCTGGACCACTAACTGGGCACCACATCACTTGAAGGTCAAACTGAATTTCCTTATCTATAAAATAAGGTGGCTGGGCTTCCCTGGTGGTTCAGACAGTAAAGAATCTGCCTGCAATGGGGGAGCCTGGGGTTTGACCCCTGGGTTGGGAAGATCCCCTGGAGAAGATAATGGCAACCCACTCCAGTGTTCTTGCCTGGAGAATTCCATGGACAGAGGAACCTGGCAGGCTATAGTCCATGTGGTCTCAGAGTTGGCCACAGCTGAGTGACTAACACTTGACTGGCCCTTCCAGCTCTAATTTTTTTTTAAGAAAACTGGTGGAGGAAGCAGAGAACCAGAAGGAAGAAGTGGAGGAAACATACCAATATTATCTGATAAAAGACTAGCATTTTCTAAATCCTTACTACATACCAGTTGTCGATGTGACTGGTTATGGAAGTAAAGTCCGATGCTGTAAAGAGCAATATTGCATAGGAACCTGGGATGTCAGGTCCATGAATCAAGGCAAATTAGAAGTAGTCAAACAGGAGATGGCAAGAGTGAACATTGACATTTTAGTAATCAGAAATCTAAAATGGACTGGAATGGTTGAATTTAACTCAGATGACCATTATATCCACTACTGTGGGCAAGCATCCCTTAGAAGAAATGGAGTAGCCATAATGGTCAACAAAAGAGTCTGAAATGCAGTGCTGCTGCTGCTGCTGCTAAGTCGCTTCAGTTGTGTCCGTCTCTGTGCGACCCTATAGACGGCAGCCCACCAGGCTCCCCCATCCCTGGGATTCTGCAGGCAAGAATACTGGAGTGGGTTGCCATTTCCTTCTCCAATGCATGAAAGTGAAAAGTGAAAGTGAAGTCGCTCAGTCGTGTCCTACTCTTAGTGATCCCATGGACTGAAGCCTACCAGGCTCCTCCATCCATGGGATTTCCCAGGCAAGAGTACTGGAGTGGGGTGCCATTGCCTTCTCCGCTGAAATGCAGTACTTGGATGCAATCTCAAAACGACAGAATGATCTCTGTTCGTTTCCAAGACAAACCATTCAATATCACAGTAATCCAAGTCTATGCCCCAACCAGTAATGCTGAAGAAGCTGAAGTTAAATGGTTCTGTGAAGACCTACAAGACCTTTTAGAACTAACACCCAAAAAGATGTCCTTTTCATTATAGGGGACTGGAATGCAAAAGTAGGAAGTCAAGAGATACCTGGAGTAACAGGCAAATTTGGCATTGGAGTATAAAACAAAGCAGGGCAAAGGCTAACAGAGTTTTGCCAAGAGAATGCACTGGTCATAGCAAACACCCTCTTCCAACAACACAAGAGAAGACTCTACACGTGGACATCACCAGATGGTCAATACCGAAATCAGATTGATTATATTCTTTGCAGCCAAAGACGGAGAAGCTCTATACAGTCAGCAAAAACAAGACTGGGAGCTGACTGTGGCTCAGATCATGAACTCCTTATTGCTAAATTCAGACTGAAATTGAAGAAAGTAGGGAAAACTACTAGACCATTTAGGTATGACCTAAAAGTGGAAATGACAAACAGATTCAAGGGATTAGATCTGATAGAGTGACTGAAGAACTATGGACAGAGGTTCATGACATTGTACAGGAGGCAGTGATCAAGATCATCCCCAAGAAAAAGAAGTGCAAAAAGGCAAAATGGTTGTCTGAGGAGGCTTCACAAATAGCTGAGACCAGGAGAGAAGTGAAAGGCAAAGGAGAAAAGGAAAGATATACCCATCTGAATGCAGAATTCCAAAGAGTAGCAAGGAGAGATAAGAAAGCCTTCCTCAGTGATCAGTGCTAGGAAATAGATGAAAAAAATAGAATGGGAAAGACTAGAGATCTCTTCAAGAAAATTAGAGATACCAAGGGAACATTTCATGCAAATATGGGCACAATAAAGGACAGAAATGTTATGGACCTAACAGAAGCAGAAGATATTAAGAAGAGGTGGCAAGAAAACACAGAAGAACTATACAAAAAAGATCTTCATGACCCAGATAACCACGATGGTGTGAACACTCACCTACAGCCCAGACATCCTGGAATGCGAGGTCAAGTGGGTCTTAGGAAGCATCACTACGAACAAAGCTAGTCGAGGTGATAGAATTCCAGTTGAGCTATTTCAAATCCTAAAAGATGATGCTGTGAAAGTGCGCCACTTAATATGCCAGCAAATGTGGGAAACTCAGCAGTGGCCACAGGACTGGAAAAGGTCAGTTTTCATTCCAGTTCCAAAGAAAGGCAATGCCAACGAATGTTCAGACTACCACACAATTGCACTCATCTCACACATTAGCAAAGTAAAGCTCAAAATTCTCCAAGCTTGGCTTCAACAGTTCACGAACCATTAACTTCCAGATGTTCAATCTGGTTTTAGGAAAGGCAGAGGAACCAGAGATCAAATTGCCAACATCCGTTGGAACTTTGAAAAGGCACGAGAGTTCCAAAAAAACATCTACTTCTGCTTTATTGACTACATCAAAGCCCTTGACTGTGTGGATCACAACAAACTGTGGAAAATTCTTCAAGAGATGGGAATACCAGACCACCTGACCTGCCTCTTGAGGAATCTGTATGCAGGACAAGAAGCAACAGCTAGAGCTGGACATGGAACAACAGACTGGTTCCAAATCGGGAAAGGAGTATGTCAAGGCTGCATATTGTCACCATGCTTATTTAACTTAAATGCAGAGTACATCATGTGAAATGCCATGCTGGATAAGCATAAGCTGGAATCAAGACTGCCGGGTGAAATAGCAATAACCTCAGATATGCAGATGATACCACCCTTATGGCAGAAAGAGAAGAAGAACTAAAGAGCCTCTTGATATAAGTGAAAGAGGAGAGTGAAAAAGCTGGCTTAAAACTCAACATTCAGGAAACAAAGATCATGTTTGCGTGCAGAACCATCAGCACACAGGGAATGACTGGATGTGGTACAGTGAAGGGGAGCCAGAGCCCTGCATGTGGAGAAGGGGAGCTTGTGGTTGAAAGGGCAGGTTCAGGAAGGTTGAGTGGGAGGGGCGGCAGCCAGGCCAGAGCCCCAGGGGGCTGATGGATTACATTCCTCTAGTTAGAAACCATCAGAAACTCCACTGAGAGGGGCTCTCTCAGCTCTAGAACTTGCTGATGTCTCCTTTTGCAAAGGGGAACGTGAGTTATATCTTTCAGTGTTACCTTTCTGTTCTCTTGGTTTCCGAAGTGTGGCAAGACCCAAACCCAAAGTATTTGCACTAAAGTTGTTAATTTTAACCAAGTGGTAGAATATAATCAAAATGTGAGACAGCTGAAATGCTGCCAATTTTTCTTCCTTTGAGGTTGTTTTCTGTCCTTTTAGACAAAGTTCTGTTGAAAACCTGGCGAACGTGTGACTCTAGGTGGGGGACATGACACTTCCGTGGACCTACTATGTACTTGGGCCTCTGCTAACTAATTTCATGGAGCGAGCTTCCTTGAGCTCTTAAGATTGTTAAAATACAGTTGAAAACCCCAGAAGACTTGGGAGTGATTTCTGAATGGTGGGAGGGCGAGGGAGGCTTTGAAGCCATCCTATTTGAACACTTAGGCTGCTAAGTGCAACTCTTCAAACACTTCACGTGTCTTCAATGGTCCAGTGTAAAGGATATTCAGGAACATAAATCCCTGCTGGTAATGGGGTAAAAACCCCTTTTTCCTCCCTAAATATTGATTTAGAATAATAGCTTGTTTTGAACTTTGTCCCAGCAAATTAATTTTTAATTTAGAAAAGTACCTCTAGGGAAAACTTACCATATAGGTACAGACAATTTTGGAGATGTATCTGCTTATAGAAATCAAAAATGGGGAAAAAAGGTAAAGACATTACTCTAATTAGAATATGCCCTCCCCCCACACCTCCCCTGAGATTAATCCACTGACACATGATTTTGAGTATCTTTGTAAAACCTTGTGCTAGAAACTGAGGGAGAGACTACAATTTAGCTTCTGTCCTCTAGGGGGGTGTGTGTGTGTGTGTGTGTGTGTATTTATTTATATATGTGTGTGTGTTGTGTTTCATGGGAAAAGAAGATGAGTTGTTTTGTTTTTTTTTTCAGAAACTTTGTTTTGAGGAGAGAGAAAGGATGATATTAAGGCATAGCCAAAGAACTCTGGCCTAAAAGTCAACAACCTTTCACTCATCTCCTAACCCTGCCTTTAACAAGCTGTGTGACAGCAGATAAGACCTTTGCCTTTTCTGATTCTCAAGCTCTTTTCTGCAGAGCAATGGAACTGTAGACCAGCAGCATCTCCATCACCTTGGAGCTGGTTCGGTAGGAATGGAGAGCCTAAGGCTCCTCACCAAATCTGTTTCATCAGAATCTGCATTTTAATAAGACCTTCGGGTGATCTGTATGAAAATTAAAGTTTAAAGCATTGCTTTAAAGAATGATCCCTACTCTAATATTCTAGTATTTTGTGTTTTTTCCTAATATGTAGTAAAACGCACTTATGAAGAATTTATTCAGGACTGAGCCAGGCACTTTTGCCCTGCAAAAGTGTACTTTATTAAAAAGATTTAAAGGCAGAAACATGGACAAATAGCTATGTATTCAGCTACCAAAGCTATATATACATGTTTCTCTTTTGCCTTGTGTTTTAGATGTTGGCAGTATGGTAAGAGCAGTGAGAGAGGGGAAGAGGAGCTGGGAAGCCAAGGTGATTGAAGGTGGGGTTGGCAATGGCCTGGGCCTTCTGAGCTGGCAGGTGGCACAGTACTCAGCTCAGGTCCTCAGAATCATCACAAGGTTCTGAGGATCAAGCACCATCAATGATTGCAAAATAATATTTCATATTTTCAAATATATATGTATGTTGCTTTGATGAACTGAAAATAAATTCATATTCTGATGAATATCAGTGACTTTCTGATATTCTATGTTTTCCTAATTAATTGATCAGTCAGTCTCTCAGTCGTGTCCTCTCGGTCATGTCCAACTCTTGTGACCCCATGGATTGTAGCCAGCTAGGCTCCTCTGTCCGTGGAATTCTCCAAGCAAGAATACTGGAGTGGGTAGCCATTCCCTTCTCCAGGGAATCTTCCTGACCCAGGGATTGAACCTGGGTCTCCCGCATTGCAGGCAGATTCTTTACTGTCTGTGCCACCAGGGAAGCCCAATTAATTGATCTACTAGATGGGAGAGGGAGTCTCCATGATTTTTTGCATTAAAAGGAGTCTTCTTGCTTGAAACCAGTGGGAACTACTGGAATAGGGAATAATAGTTGATAACAAGATGATGAAAATAACTAACACTGAGAACTTTCTCGATACCAGGCATTGTGCCTTACATAAGAAAGGAGCTTAGGTATCTGCTAATAAATTTACGGATAAGGAAACTGAGGCTCAGAGTGGTATGGTGATTGATTCATTCCTACCTTGAGGTAGTGATGAATAGATATAGGACCAGAATTCGGGTGTCCTGGCCATCGGCCAGGTTTATATCTGCTGTGCTAGACTTTGTGGCCTGTTGGTCTAGTGGTAGAATGTGCAGACTGTTGAGTAGAGAGCTGGAAATTTTCCTGTGTTCCTACTGTGGTGGTCAAAGGCTGGCAGAGTCTGGAGGGCCTCATGGCATCTGGGATCCTCACTGTATTTACAGGTGAGTGCACCTGGCCCAGCGAGGGAAAGGTACTTGTCCAAGGTCACACAAGTAGTTGGGTTTAGTTCTCCCTCTATCTGCAAGTTAGCTCTTTACAGATGAACTTTTTCACAAGAGCATTGGGTAAGTGAAACCAGGTGAATATGTTTTCTGATATTGTATCTTGTGAAGATTATGTATCTTTTAAAGGGATTTAAAGTAGTCACTGGTAATTATAAGCACTCAAATTATTGTAATAACAATAATTTTTAGTTTATTATTATTTTTTAATCAAGCCCTATATGTGAAATTTAGTAGCAGTTTTTTTTTTTTTTTTTAAACTGGAACTGATTACAGCCTTGAATTTTCCCATCATGTTCTCTATCTAAATGATGACCTTTGGGAGGGCAGACTACCAAATTCTTATTCACTGAAAATAGTACCACGTGATCATTGGAAAACATATAGCATAAAGGGACAAAGTCAGTGCTGGCCATTGGGGCAACTTCATCCATCTTATACCCACAACTAAGACTCATTGAACAGAGAAGCTGTCTGCTAAGCAGTAGGTCTCCTGATCCTCAGAAAATAAGAATAGAAGAATCATTGTCCAGGAAGGTGTCAAGTGGTACAATTTTTACTGATCTAGCAAAGTAGAAACTAGGTTAGAATCAGAATCAGCTTTGTGGGCATGTAACCTGTGCACCTGAACCAGGCCCCTGCCCTCTGCCTGCACAGTGGGTTTAATGCTCTGCTGTTGCAGTCCTGAAATTCTTCATATTATTTTGAGTAAGGGGACTTGCTTTTTTCATTTTGCACTGAGCCTTACAAATTATGTAACTGGTCTTGGTTCGAATAATTCAGAATCAGGACCAAGAGCCCCTGAGGAGCAAGTCAGTCGAGACTGCAGCCTTTTGGGAAGAGCTAGAGGGTGAGGAGGAGGCCTGACCTCTTGTGGTGGTATACAGCTTTGTGTGCTTGACAGACAGCCTGAGGTCGGGAAGGAGGGCAGGGTTTATCTCTCACTGTCCCGTCACTTTGCCTTGTGGTGATAGATAAGTCACTAGCCTCTCTGCAAGTCTCCTTTGTGTCCCAGTCACACATAGTACTTAGCCCATAGGAGGTACTAATACTTTGTGGCTGCCCTGTAGTGTACCATTTTGGTAGATAAACTTTGAAAAAATAGATTGAAGCGCTTTGTGTGAATTGCATTGTAAGCTTTTCTATTTTCAGTGTTATCACCATACCTCATGTTTGGATGATCCGGGGGCCTTACATTAATTTCCCTGCTGGTGATCTCTTTCTTATATGAATCCAACTAGCTAGATGACCTTTCCCAGATCCAGCACCAGTAGACACATGACCTTAGACACATTTATTAAAGGTTTCTAAGTCTCAATTCCCTCATCTCTATGAAAAAACATGATCATGTCTGCTGTTAAGGCTTTTAGGAAGTCTGGAGATTAGTGTAAAGCCCTAGGAATAATAGTGACTGGCACATAATATGTGGTCAGTTAAGAGTAGTTTTTCTTCTTCTTATATATATTTATATATAATGTATGAATGATATACAAACAGTTTTCATCATGTACTTGCTCTCCTCAAAAGAATCTTCAGTGGCCCTCTTTCCATGGCCATGGAGGGGCAAGGCAGTGCATAATTTAGCTGCAGTCTGCAATGCCTAACTTTCCCCGTTAGTATTTGAAGAACTTCTAGAATATGAGAACTCCTTGGTCTGAATTCTGTGTCATTTCTCCAGCGCCCAGGAGAGTGCTGGGCATATAGTGTCTGTGTGGTTGTTGACTGCTGACTGCAATGTATTTCAGGAATGTACTGTGACTCTGCTTGTTTTCCATCTGTTTATACCTCTTAGCTCCTTCAAATTGGAAATGGATTATGATTTTGCATTTGAATCAGGAGCAGGAAAAAACATCCATCCTTCATCTCCTGTTTTTTTTTTTTTTTTAAAACAGCCACTGTCAATCTCTACTGGGATTGTTTGTTTACATGTTTGACTCCCCTTCTGAGCTGTGAGCTCTGAGTAGGGAGGAATGGTGTTTAATTCACTTTTATATCTTCAATGCCCAGCATGTGGGGTCTGGCACAAATGAAAGAGGCATTCATTAAATATTTGTCAGATCAATGAATATTGGAAAGCTCAAATTTTTACGTCAGACAAGGGAGATAGTGGGAGCCTTCTTTTTTACTAGAAAAAACATTGTTTATTAGATCTGAATGGATCATTTAGAAAATATGCAGTTGGCTTTTTTGGTCAAAGAAGAAAATCAGTATAAAATGCTTAATTAAAAGCAGAGGCTAACATTTCCCCTTGTAATGAAGGCAGGATCGCGAGTATTTTCCTTTCCTTAGCCCAGATGGGCAGGCAGCCAGGCCCAGAGACAGGGATGCTATGCAGACAGATAAGAAGGTTTGACATTAGGAGGACTGGGTCCTGGGGTTACCCTAGGTCCATCTTTGCTTGTGTTTCTCCTCAGGGATGTTGAAAATTTGAGAGGCATTATTTCCTTTAAGATACTCCAAAGACATTGCCAACTGCTTAAGATGTTTGCACTGTTACCTATAAGATTACCATTTGTTTGTGAACTTAAAATGGCAGGTTTTGCAGGAGTATGTTCTGAATTTGATGTTGAAAATCCCAAGAGGTGTGGGTCTTTTTTCTTGTTTTTCTTGGTGCTCCTGGGTTGGGCCCTTAATAAATGGGATGCCTGGAGCTCTTTCCCACATATCATCTGCAGGGTGGGTCCTGACCTGGGTGTAAGAAGCTGATGAGGACCTGGATTTAGGGAGGCAAGGAGGACAATGATGTTCTAAATGATCTCTGCAACCTGGAGAAATTCGAGCCCTCTGAGAAGGACAGTGAGTGAGTGGGTGTGCTCAAGGACAGGACACTGCTGCTCAGTGTGGTTTGAGGACCAGCAACATCAGCATTGCTTGTTAGGAAAGGCAGAGTCTCAAATGCTACTCCTCCCACCACCCCTCCCGCATTCGCCCCCATCTTCTCTTATTAAATCAGACTGCATTTTACCAAGATTCCCAGATGATCCGTATGCACATTAACATTTTAGAAGCACTGCTCTGCTGAGAAAGTCTTTCTCGTCCTTGAAGTTTGATTGGCTTTTGGGGATTCTAGAATGTAGCATAATCCCTGATCCCAGAACTGCCTTAAATACCAGAACTGCCACCACGGATGTATTACGTGACCCTTCTTAATCTTAATTTTTTTCATCAATGATATGTGTTGTTAATTTTTAATGTATTTTTGAAGATTGATTTATTTTATTTCTGGCTGCACTGGGTCTTCGTTGCTGCGCACAGGCTTTCTCTAGTTGTGTCTTGTTGCCATGCGCAGGCTTCTCGTTGAGGTCGCTTCTATTGTTGCAGGCTCTAGGAACCTGGGCTTCAGGAGTTGCGGTGCACAGGCTTGGTAGCTGTGATGCAGGGCCTTAGTTGTGCTGCGGTACTTGGGATCTTCCCAGACCAGGGATCAAACCTGTATCCCCTGCATTGGTAGGCAGATTCTTAACCACTAGACCACCAGGGAAGCCCCCTTTGTGTAAGTTAAGTGAAATAATGTAATGCTCTTAGCTTATAGCAGGATCTTAATAAATATTACTTGCTGATACAATTTTTTATCTGACTTTATTTTTTATATATTTTATCAGGTTATTTTGTATGAACCCTAGTGCAAACCAGAGAAGGCAATGGCACCCCACTCCAGTACTCTTGCCTGGAAAATCCCATGGACGGAGGAGCCTGGTAGGCTGCAGTCCGTGGGGTTGCTAAGAGTCGGACACGACTGAGCGACTTCACTTTCACTTTTCACTTTCATGCATTGGAGAAGAAAATGGCAACCCACTCCAGTATTCTTGCCTAGAGAATCCCAGGGATGGGGGAGCCTGGTGGGCTGCCATCTATGGGGTTGCACAGAGTCGGACACAACTGAAGTGACTTAGCAGCAGCAGCAGCAGTGCAAACCATTCAACCATTTGTTATGAATGGATAATTGCTGTGCTATCATTACTGAAATGTAATTTTGCATTAATTTTGCCGTTTGCATGAATGAATGAATGGCCTTAAAGAATCCATAGCTTCTGAACCTCAGAGTACTATGTGAAGTATACACTTCCAGAAAACGCCATCAAAACTTTTTTGAAAAAAAGCTTTGACCTACAACCCAGCAGTTGTACTGATAAACCTTTGTCCCAGATGTATGAAAACTTGCATCCCTATGAAAGCCTGTGCATGGTTTTCTCTAATAGCATTATTTGTAATAGTCAACATTTGGAAACAATTCAGATGTCCTTTAATGGGTGAATGGGTAAAGTGTGGTACCTCCATATCATGAAACCCAACTCAGCGGTAAAAACATGTGAACAGTGTCATGTGCAGCAACTAGGAGAGGTTTCATGGGAGTTGTTCTGAATGAACAAAAACGAATCTTAAAAAATGTGTGCATATAACATTCTCAGAATAACAACATTTTAGAGATGGAGAACAGGTTAATGGTTACCCGGCACTGGGGACTGGGTTGGGGGATACTGAGAGGGGATGAATGGGAGTATAAAATGGTAGCATGAGGACCTTACTCTGCATCTTGATTGCGATGTGGGTATATGAATTTACACATGAAGAAACTGCATAGACTATAATACACAGTCACAACCGGGCACACATAAAAGTGGAAAAATCTGAGTAAAGCCTAGGGATATCCTGAAGTCAATTTCCTGACTTTTATGTTATAGTTATGTAGGATGTCACCACCGTGGAAACTGGGGATGGGGTGGAGAACATGAGTTCTCTTTCTGTGTTCTATTTTTGCAGCTTCCTCTAAATCTATGATTATTTTAAATAAAAAAGTATGGTGCTTGAATGGATGTTTACAGGCATATTGTGCTTTATTATATTTTGCAGGTAGGTTTTTTTTTTTTTTTTTAACAAATTGAAGGTTTGTGGCAGCCCTGTGCTGAGCAAGTCTATCAATGTCAGCTTTCCAACAGCATGTGTTTACTTCCTATCGGTGTCTCATTTTTGGTAATTCTTGTAATATTTCAGGCCTTTTCTTTATTATTTGTTATGGTGATCTATGATCAGGGATCTTTGATGTTACTATTGCAGAAACTACAACTTGCTGAAGGCTCAGATGATGATAAGCAGTTTTTTAGCCATAAAGTATTTTTCAATTAAAGTATGCACATTGGTTTTTTAGGTACAGTACTCTAGACATTGGAAAAATGAAAAATCCATGTGACTCGCTTTATTGCGATATTCCCTTTATTGTGGAATCTGCACCCAACCTGCTATATCCCCGAGGTATGCCTGGGTTTGGAAAGCATCCTGCCCAGGACTAGTGAAGAAGCCTGGTGAAGCTAAGTAAATGAAGTACACAGACCTTTGTTCAGGACTGCCTTTTCCATGCCCCTGGGGCAGGACTCTCCTCTGAGAGGGGAGTGGTCATGGCCCAGCCACACTTTCTCCTCTTGTAAGGAGGTGCCACTATTATCTATAACTCCCCAAGGCTATCTCTTGAGGTCACTACAGTGGGCAGTGCTACAAATGAGTGCTCATCTGAAGGCATCCTAAGTAGTCCCCTGGACCTGAATGTCCCCTGAGGTGGCCCCTCCTTGGGAATGCTGGAGACACAGTCTAGGCAGCCTGAGACCTTGTCCTTGTGGCTCAGCTCGCTCTTCACGTTTTCATATTAATGTGTCTTTAATGTGTCACCGGCTTTGAGCAGTTTCCTCTCAGTAATGCGGTTAGTCCCTGGGGAACATTCCATAGCCAGATGAACTTTAATCCCTGAATGCTCCAAAAGAGAGAGTTCTTGTTCCTCTTTTGAAGATTCTGTTCCCCCATAAGGAAAGTGCATGATTTAATTAATGGATGAAAGAAAAGGGTCCAAATGGAGCCAGAAAGAAGTCGGCAGCATTGCCACCCACCTGCAGACACACAATAAGATAAAAGAGCACCTGATCAGGGAGGGGAAGGACCCCCAGAGGGAAAGGATTGCGGCACAGAGTTGGGAGGCCTGTGCTCTAGGACCAGCTCCGGTCACTGACTATGTGTAACCTTGAAGCTCAGTTTCTGTGGGATTCTTTTTTTCTTCCTTTTAAAATGGGAATGAGAATATAGACCCTTTCTACCTCCAGATCCTGATGCTGTGAAGAACTGAAGGCAAAAGAAGGGGCTGCAGAGCATGGAGGAGAAGGAGTTAGAAAGCATCACCAGTTCAATGAACATGAATTTGAGTGAACTCCGAGAGATATTGAAGGAAGGGAATCCTGGGGTGCTGCAGTCCATGGGATCGCAAAGAATTGGACAGGACTTAGGGACTGAACAATAACAAAACCTCCAGAAACGTGTAGATAACAAAAAGAGGAAAGGGGAAGTCCACTGCCAAGTTGAAGATGCCCTACAGTGTAATCTTTTATGCAGATAATGCACTACCTAGAATGAAACTGCCAAGACAGTTTAAGAGAGGAAAGATGAGAGAATACTTGTTCTTGTTTTTTAAAGAAAAAACAAAGCAAAAAAGATGATTTCTTGGTAACGATTAGTAACCTGTCTTGTCTTTTAATGATCATAATAAAATTGTAGTAGTGGTTGTCCATCCATCTATATGGGCATTTTTCCTCGTATAAAATGCTTGTGTCCTTGGCTTGTAAGTAAGGCACACTGTGCTGCTCTTTGGAGACTTAGAACATAGTAAAGGTTCTGAGGCCCTGCATCAGAAAAACCTGTTTGACTTTGTTTAGTCCAGTAATTCCTTAGTGTATTACCAGCGGATCCCCTTCCTGCCCCCTGACTTTCTTTTAAGATTTTATGTACCTGGATTAAGTACCCTGGACTAGCATTCAGCTCAGCAATACTTTGAAATGAGTTCTTGGGGTGTTAGCTTGTTTGTGCCTTTCATATGTTATACATTTTATAAATAATTTAGTTTTTCTTTCTCTACTTTGGTTTCAAGGAAACTCAGAGAAAATCCATAACTTCCATTTTAGAATATTGTGACCTTCTTATTTTTATACTATATTTTCCTGGTTTATTTCCTTGTCTTATTGATATATTTATGAGCTCTGACTTAAAATGCTGGTTATTATCTTATTTGTTATATTGTAAGCAACTTTAAATTTTTTTCTGGGTGAGATGGGCTATGAATATAAAGAAACAACAAACTACTACTAATAATATAAATAATCTAAAAATGACACTAATTAGTCTTTACTGAATAGTAAACACTTAAAAAAATAGTGTCAAAAACAAACACAGTTATTTGTAAGGCACTGTACTGGGTCCTTTGCATAAACAACTTCTTTATTTGATCGAAGTGTTCCTTACTTTTATCCTAGGAAGTTTCAGATCTCAGGAGTCCAATTTAGATTCTCAGAATCTTACAATTATGAGGGACTTTTGAGAGCATCCAACCTTAAGAAATAAGCCTGAGGGAGGTGAAAGTCTAACCATCCAGGGCAGATGGTCTTCTGAGGCTCTCCATGGCAACCTGCGGCTAATCTCTGCCCTTCTGCCACTTCTGAGAAAAATTGCTTTAGGGAAATGCAGTTTTAACTGGGACCATGAAATCATTAATGATAGGAAAGGTGGGGTTTGGGTGGCTTGTATTTGGAATATGGAGATTCAATGGCTGTCTCTCTGGGTGAGCCTCTGCTGCATGCTCGGATTATCTAGGACGATTTCTGCTTGCTGAAAGAAGAGGGTAGGGTCTTCCTCCACCCAGCTGGGCTTTGCAGGGCTCTCTCATGTACTGAGCTGGTGCCAATATCTGTCTTTTAGTTCTCTTGCCTTCACAGCCCAACATCTCATTCAAAATCTGTCCTGTGAGCAGGAGGCAACTGATGTTATTCTTCCTCCTCCAGAGCCATTTCTGGCTGTCTTAGGCTTCAGAGAGCTTTTCCACATTTGGCACTGGGCTTTGCAGTTCCTAACTGCCTCACCTTTTGATGCGTTTGTGTCCTCGTCTCCTGGACTAGCCTGGACCCTCCTGAGGGCAGGGATGATGCCATAGCCACGGTTGTTTCTCAAGTCCAGTACATATTGATCCTGGGTGGGGGTATTTGCTGCTCCTGCTGATTGAGGTCAGTCCATAGTGTCTAAACATGAGCAGAATGCAGGGCTCTTTGCTGGTCTCTGGTAACAGAAAGGCGCAGGGACACTTTTCAGGTTATAGTAATAACTCTGAGCTCTTTGAGGGGAAGGACTAGGATTCATTCATCTCTGCCTCCTGTACCCAGCACAGTGCCTGGTGTACAGACGTGTGCAGAGGCTACTACTTGTTCCTCCCAGTGTTTGTGGCTGTTGCTGTGGTTGCTGTTCTCTTTTCCCTCCTCCCTCCCTTCTCTTTCCTCTCCTCCTCCATCTATATAATAGGAGCTTTCTCTGGACACATTTGCCAGCTCTCCTTGCAGCTGAATATGGTCCTGTGACCAGGTTTTGGCCAAAGGAATGTGAATGTGAACAGAGGTAATATGTCTTAACTTCCGAGTTGTGCTCTTAGAAGCAGACAAGTGAGCCATCTCTTACTGTTTTTACTTCTTGGGTTGGAATGTGTGTGAACAATTTTCAATTGTATGAGTAAAGGTGACACTTTCAGAATGGCAGAGCAATGAGATGGAAGGATCCTGGGTCCTCGTCACCCCTGAGTTGTCTGAAGAGTAAACACTGTTTAAAAAAAAAAAGTGTTAAAAATAAACACAGTTATTTGTCAGACACTGTACTGGGACCTTTGCATAAACAACTTCCTTATTTGTTTGAGGTGTTCCTTAGTTTTATCCTAAGAAGTTTCAGATCTCAGGAGTCCAATTTAGATTCTCAGAATCTTACAATTAGGAGGAACTTTTGAGAACATCCAACCTTAAGAAATAACCCTGAGGAAGGTGAAAGTCTAACCATCCAGGACTGAATGCTGTTGTTTAGTCGCTCAGTTGTGTCTGACTCGTGACCTCTTGGACTGTAGCCCTCCAGGCTCCTCTGTCCACGAGATTTCCCAGGCAAGAATACTGGAGTGAGTTGCAGATTCCTGTTCCAGGGCATCTTCCCAGCTCAGAGGTTGAACCCGCTTCTCCTGCGTTGCAAGTGGATTCTTTACCACTGAGCTACCTAAGAAGCCCCCTGGACTGAATAACTGGACTTTTTATTTCAAAAAGAATGTGTATATGAGAAAGAAACTTCTTCCTTGTTTAAGTTTTTGTAACTTTGGGTTTCTTGGTACAGCAGTTTATTTTGAATTCTAGTTAATTCAGTAATTAATAGTTGTATTCTAATTAATTCAGTAATTGTATTCTAATTAATTCAGTAATTTGGTGTTTAGTAAATGGCTGTTGCATCAATGAATGAATGAATGAATACTTGCCTTACCTTTATTACCATATAGTTTTAGTAGCAGTCCAGTGCACACATTTATGTTGGGAAAGAAAGTCTCTCATGTGACTCTCTCCTACATTTCACTGGCCAGAACTGTGTCAGATGCAGGAGGCTGTAAATTTGAGTTTCATTTTCTAGTCTATAGATAAAGAGGCTAAAAAGGGTGTAAGAGAGGGGAGGAATCAGTAAACCAATCTATAGTGCCTCTCAGTCACATAGCTTTGACTTATATTGTTTATAAGTACAGGACTTAATTTTTTTTTTTATTTAAAAGAAGTATATAAGCCACATAATTTGAGTATTGCCAGGAAGAGATATAGTTCTTATCCCAGATGAACCGGATTCTAGGAAGATAAGATGTCTTCAAAAGAACACAGGTAATTATCAGTAGGGACCCTGGGGCTAGATGTGGTCATCCTGTCATACAACTTGATCCATGGCCACCTGGAACTGACTACAAAGGGATATTGATGCCAAGGCCACCTGTTGTATTCAGTGTCTTAAATGCTTTCTTTGGAGCCATAGCCAGTCCTGGATCTGACACTGCAGAGTCTGCAGGCTATCTGGAAAAGCTAGTGTCAGGGCCATCAAAATTATTCAGCAGATACTTACTAAGCACTTCCACTTACCAGCCTAACTGGGTGATAGGGACCCAGAAACATGCTCTCTGCCATCAAGAGGGAGACGGAAAGACAAACCGATGACCACAGTGTAACGAAGGCTGTGTACGGGATGTCTACATACTGGGAGCAAAGGAAGGCAGAGAGTCTTCCAGAAAGAGCAGCAAGAGGTACCTGGAGCTGAAATATCTCTATTTCAGTGCAAAAGAGACTCAAAAACAGTGGACCTCAGATACCTGGTCTGCTTCCAAATTGTGTTTGAATTAGCATCTTGTGGGTCACATGTGCATTGTACTTGTTACTCTGTGGGGAATGTTTCAAAGAAGTCTTGAATTGAGGCACTGCCCCTCTTTGTGGCTAAATTAGGCACTTCAGAAAACTTGAGACCACTTCCAGTCTGACTTTTAGGCAGTGGGATCCTGGAAGGCCAAGTTTAATCAAATGAGTTTTTCTTCTTTTAACTAAAGAGGGAAAGTTGCTCCTGAGTATCCTTCACTTTAGGTGGTGGCTATGGAATCCGGAAAGTATCTGTGTAAGAAAATCTTGATAAACTAAAACTGTCTCCTTATACGTTTCCATAGGCAAGAATATGTTAGACATTTAGCGATTTACACTTAAAAGATTTTCTTAAAGCAAGGCACACAAGAAGATCAAAGAAGGTCCTCTGATATGCTGACAAAGAAGGTATAGAGAGCTCAATGCTGGTTAGCTCATCTTAGCAGGGGCAATTTCAGAAAATGAAGAAAACTCATCGGCAGTTTAATTCACCAACTCTTGGATTCCAATGTCACAAACTGACTGGATGCAGGCAACTTGCCCAGGTTCCGTGGAGCTTAAAACCAGGTGTTTGTGTAGGGGGAGGAAAAACATCCAAAATTTATTCAGGAAAAATGTATTCAATTAAGACAAGAGAAGCCCATTTTGAGAATTTAGTACATATGTTCATTTTATAGGTGTGCTGGGAAATTATTAGCACGTGAATGGATTTGGTCACAAAGCCTTTGGGTTGATTTGGAGGAAGAATGTTGCTTCTTGGGAAGTGGCCAGAGGAGTCGAGAGATGTTTTGGGAACATTTTCTATTCTCCTTTTTGTTGATGGCTTCCTAGTTGTCTTGGAGTGGGAAATGCCAACCCACTCCAGTATTCTTGCCTGGGAAACCCCATGGACAGAGAAGCCTGGTGGGATATAGTCCATGGGGTTGCAAAGAGCTGGATGTGACTGAGGAGCTGAGCATATCCTAGTAGTCTGGTCCTGAACCTCTCCTGTGTATTAGGAAATCACACAGAAATATAAGGTATGCTTCATTTCTTTACTTAGCTATGTCCAGAACCAGTGCTGAGTTCTGGAGATGAAAAGGCACAATTCCAGTCTTTAAAGTGGGGTGGGCACACACACATATAGTGTAAATAATGTAATATAGCAATAGATGGTATTAGTGTTGTGATTTTGGAGGACTAGTTGTCTTGAGGATGTCATAGAGAAGATGGAATTTAAGCTGGATGTTAAAGGGTCTTGAAGGTGATTTTCAGGAAAAAGAGATAGGAAAGGACAACTGGGTGGAGGAATCAGCCTGTGCAAAGGCATAGAGGTGTAAAATAAATGGCACCCTTGGGGGAATGGCTGGTGGTTCATTTAGCTGGAGGAAGGGTTTAGGGAAGCCTGTGGAGGGTGTTTTGGGAAGTGATGCCGGACTACAGGGCTACCAAGGTGGTCTAGTGGTAAAAAACCTGCCTGCCAACATAGGAGATGCAAGAGATGTGGGTTCGATCCCTGGATTGGGAAGATCCCCTGGAAGAGGGCATGGCAACCCACTCCAGTATTCATGCCTGGAGAATTCCATGGACCGAGGAGCCTGGTGGACTATCGTCCATAGGGTCACAGAGTCGGACATGACTGAAGCAACTTAACACTCACAATATCCTAGCCTGGGAAATCTAAACTTGAGTTTAAATCTAAACGAAATGAGTTCCCTGTACTCATTGAGGGGCAAAGCCATCCAGAAGTCTGGATGGCTCAGGTAGTTGGCCTGGGAGGAAGAATTGCCTTATCTTTGGCTCTGCCTCCTCAGGTCCAGTACTAGTAGTGTTAGTCGATCAGTCATGAGTGACTCTTTGTGACCCCATGGACTGTAGCCTGCCAGACTCCTCTGTCCATGGAATTCTCTAGGCAAGAATACTGGAGTGGGTTGTCATTCCCTCCCTCTCCAGGGTGTCTTCCTGACTCAGGGATAGATCTCCTGCCATAAAGGCAGATTCTTTACCATCTGAGCCACCAGGGAAGCCCAATACAAGTCTGATCTGAGAAGGAAGAGGAAGATACCTGTGAGTGCAGACACTGGAAGAAAGAAAGTTTTCCCTGACCAGGAATCAAACCTGGGCCGCGGTGGTGAAAGCACCAAATCCTAGCCACTAGGCCAACAGGGAGCCTCAGGTCCAAGTTGCAATTAATTCCAATAGGTAAAAGCTTTCAGGAAGTAAAACAAGACTCTTTCAGATTGTGTGTATGCTCAGTCATGCATGACTGTTTGTGACCCCGTGGACTCTAGCCTGCAAGGCTCCTCTGTCCATGGAATTTTCCAGGCAAGAATACTGGAGTGGATTGCCATTTCCTACTCTAGGGGATGAAATTTCCCGACCCAGGGATCTCTTGCATCTCCTGCATTGGCAGATGGATTCTTTACCACTGAATCACCTGGGAAGCCGTCTTTTAGGTTAGAGTTGGTAACCTAAAGCCTCCAGATCAAATGTGGCCTGTGGCTTATTTTTGTAAATAAAGTTTTATTGGAACATACCCACACACATTCATTTATACATTGTCTATGGGGGTTTCTGTGTAACAATGTGGGAGTTGAATAGTTGTAACAGGGACTATATGGCCTCAGTCAGTTCAGTTCAGTCACTCAGTAGTGTCCAACTCTTTGAGACCCCATGGACTGCAGCATGCCAGGCTTCCCTGTCTATCACTAGCTCCTGGAGCTTACTCAAACTCATGTCCATCGAGTTGGTGATGCCATTGAACCATCTCATTCTCTGTCATCCCCTTCTCCTCCCACCTTCAATCTTTCCCAGCATCAGGGTCTTTTCCAATGAATCAGTTCTTCGTATCAGGTGGTCAAAGTATTGGAGTTTCAGCTTCAGCATGAGTTCTGTATGGTCTGCAAGTGGCTCAAATACTTACTATGTGGCTCTTTATAGAAACATTTTGCTAATTCCTATTTTAGATTATAAGGTCCAGGAGGGCTGGAACATAGCATAGACTCACTATGTTTCGGTTAAATGAATAAATGAATGGATAAATGGAGAGAAATTCTGAATTTATTAAGTACATAACTTGACAGTGAACTTTTTGTGACACTTCAGGTCCCAATTTCCCTTTAAATAAAATAAGAACAGGAATACTTATGAAATAGGCAGAACTTAGGAGGATTATTTCCTATAATACAACTTTTGAGTGTTTAAATGCCATTAAAAATATAACTACCATCTATTAAGCTTTATATGTGTTGAGCGCTCTATTAAGGGCTTTATTTTTATTGCCTCATTTAATTCTCATACCACTTACTATGAGGGAGGAATTATTGACCCCAATTTATAAATGGAGGAATTCAGCCCAGAGAGGCAAAGTCATCTGCCAAGGTCACACAGCTGGGAAGGGATTGAGCTGTGTCTAACTCCAGCGTGACTTGTTCTGAAGCATTTCCACCAAGTCCCACTGCCTCTGAATGTTGTTAAGTGCTCCTTCTCCTTTTTGAAATAAGAGAAGCAGATATTGGTCTTGGGGGTCTCAAGACATGGAATAGTAAAAAGAAAAAGAAAAAGATTGGTTTTTTATTTTTTCCTTTTTTTAAAAAATTGAAGTTTAGTTAATGTACAATTTATTGTATATGTTATAGGTGTACCATATAGTGATTCACAAATTTTAGAGGTTATACTTCATTTATAGTTATTATAAAATCTTGGTTATATTCCTTGTGTTGTACAAATATATCCTTGTGGTTTATTTTCTACATAATAGTTTGTACTGCTTAATTCCTTTCCTCTGTATTGCCTCTACCTCCTTCCCTCTCCTCACTGATGACCATTAATTTGCTCTCTATATATGCAAGTCTGTTTCTTTTTTAATGATATTCTCTAGTTTGTTGTAATTTTTAGATTCCATATGTAAGTGATATCATATGCTATTTGTTTGTCTCTGTCTGACTTATTTCACTTAGCATAATACACTCTAAGTCTGTCCATGTTGTCACAAGGTTACAAGTGGCAATGTTCCATGTTTCATTATTTTCTATGGGTGAGTAGTATTTCATTGTGTGTGTGTGTGTGTGTTTATGTATACCACATGCTACCTGACTTCAGATTACACTACAAAGCTACAGTCATCAAAACAGTATGGTACTGGCACAAACCCAGACACATAGATCAATGCGACAGAATAGAGCCCAGACATAAACCCACACACTCATGGTCAGTCTGTGACAAGGTAGGCAAGAATATACAAGGGGAAAAAAAACAGTCTCTTCAGTAAGAGGTGCTGGAAAAACTGGGTAGCTAGATCTAAAAAAATGAAATTAGAACATTCTCTAATACCATATACAAAAATAAACTCAAAATGGATTCGAGACTTAAATGTAAAATCAAAAACTGTAAAGCTCCTAGTAGAAAACACAGAACACTCTTTGACGTAAATCATAGCAATATTTTTTTGGATCTGTCTCCTACCGCAGAGAAAATAAAAATAAACAAATGAGACCTAATTAAACATAAAAGCTTTTGCACAGCAAAGGAAACCATTGGCAGAATGAGTAGACAACCTACTGAATGGAAGAAAATATTTGCAAATGATATGACCAATAAGTGGTTAATATTCAACATATATAAATAGCTCACGCAATTCAACATCAAAAAACAAAACAAAACAGCCTGATTTAAAAATTTATAGAAGACCTAAATAGATATTTTTCCAAAGAAGACATGCTGATGGTCGAAAGGCACATGAAAAGATGCTCAATACCATTAGTCAACAGGAAAATGCAAATCAAAACCACAGTCACCTGTCAGAATGGCTGTCATTAAAAAGAGCACATATAATAAATGTTGGTGAAGGTGTGGAGAAAAGGGAACCCTTGTACACTGTTGGTGGGATGTAAATTGATGCAGTCACTGTGGAAAACAGTATGGTGGTTTCTCAAAAATTGGTTTTAAAATTTTTAACCTTTTAAATAATGTAGACAACAATGAGGTTACTCATCATCAAAAGCACTCTCTCGAAAACACTCCTCCTAAAAATTCTGCTCAGTTATGTTATATAGAGAAAGCTAAGTAAAAATCATGTTTTTCCCTTGGAAAGATGAATCTTGGTTAAGTTTTAGGGATTTGGAAACTTTTCATTTGTTTAGCAATGTTGTATGTAGTGGTAAGATGCGTTTAAATGCTGCCTTGTTCTAGAAACCTTTTGCCCCATTTGAAAGGGCCTCTCTTAGAACCATGAGCCCAGCATATAGCAGACAATCAATAAACACTGACTGATTGAATGAATGAATGCCTTCCAGCACTTCATACACACAGCCTTCCAGTATAATTGAATGTGTGTGTGAGTATGTCCTTACTTATTACAGAGTAAATACCAGTGCCCTTGCCACATCCTTTTACCACTGCAGAACCTACCTACCACAGGGCCCGACACTAAATAGATGCTTAATAAACATTTCTGGCATTAAATTGATGGGCAGTCTATGTGCCAAAGCTTTGTGGACTGAGGGAATGACATGTCAGAAACTAATGTGAAGATGAGATGGATTTCTCTCTATAGCAGAGGAATGATTTAAACCCACAATTACATTGAGGGTGAGAAGTCCAGTAAACAAAGACAGAAAAGTATTTGTTGCTTTAGATAGAAAGCATATTTGTTTCTTTTATTCTGGAAAATATATTCAGGAAAGGTCATTGAGCTTGCTATTTCCACTCCCCCCTTTACTTAGTTGCCAGTTTGTGGGTTTGTTTAACACAGATACTTGACTTTTATTTATGTTATTTTTTATAATTTTATTTATTTATTTGGCTATGCCTGGTTTTCATTGCTGTGCGAGATTTTGTCTAGTTGCAGGGAGCAGGAGCTACCCTCTAATTGCGATGCACAGGCTTCTCATTGCAGCGGCTTCTCTTGTTGCAGAGCCCAGACTCCAGAGCTTTTGAGCTTCAGTAGTTGTGGCACACAGGCTCACTAGTTGTGGTGCGTGGGCTTAATTGCCTTGAGGCATGTTGGATTTTCCTGGACTAGGGATTGAACCCATGTCTTCTGCATTGGCAGGCAGATTCTTTACCACTGAGCCACCAAGGAAAACACTATATTTAACTTTTAAATGAAGCTTTTATAGTATATGTGACCCTTAATCAGGATTTTTTCCCTATCTGTCCCTTCTGTTGCTGAATAGTTTATCTCTTTTGTGCTCTACATGCTGCTGCTGCTGCTAAGTCACTTCAGTTGTGTCCGACTCTGTGCGACCCCATAGACGGCAGCCCACCAGGCTCCCTCATCCCTGGGATTCTCCAGGCAAGAACACTGGAGTGGGTTGTCATTTCCTTCTCCAATGCATGAAAGTGAAAAAATAAAGTGAAGTCGCTCAGTCGTGTCCGACTCCTAGCAACTCCATGGACTGCAGCCCACCAGGCCCCTCCGTCCATGGGATTTTCCAGGCAAGAGTACTGGAGTGGGGTGCCATTGCCTTCTCCAATACAACCAGTCATTTTGCATACTGTTTTGGATTGCTGAAATGGCAACACCTGGAACAGTTCCTGTGACCCTTTTAGCTTTGGGGAATCAGGCAGCTGCCCTGAGACCTGTTTCAGTCAGCTCAGGGTCAGAAATGCTCATCTGCTTTTGTTTCCATGGAAGAAGCTGTCCTGGAGCTCTGGGCAGACACAGGTATCTTCTGTGCCCTTCAACAAGCAGGCAAAATCATGCATCACAACCTTAGCCTGGTATGACCCCTTAGAAACAGGTTCCCCAGCTTTCTGACATACTTGTTTTCTTGCTTGTAGTTGCCTATGATTTTAGACAATTCCTTTAAAAGACAAATGCAGCTCTTCAGGTTGCTTAAAAGATCAGGGCAGTGACTTTTTGCAGCCTCTTACTACTTCTGTATTTTATTGAAATGTCTCTATTTCCCTCAGCTAGGAGTTTGGATCTACTTTGCCCCGTTCCCCTCTCCACCAGCCTTTTTCCTCTCACTTGATTTGTTTCTGTCTACAGCTTTGATCTCTTTGGAGAAAAAGCACCAGGGCACTGGAGTATTATTACTGGCCTCTGTTTGTTTATTTTTGCAAATACAGTATAATTAGTGGTTGGTCTTTTGGCCAGCCTGATATCACCTGACCCTCAGCAGCCCTCATTCTTACAGGTTACTCTATGGGAGAAAAATTAGCTTTACCCATTTTTATTTTCATTGATGTTGGTGAGAGTCTCGAAGTGATGATGACTTTTTGGATGTGGAAAAAAGCAGAGCCAAGGGAATACCAGTAATTATGCTAATCTGAGAGCATTAAATCTTCAAATATTATGCATTTTTGGATAAGCAATTCTGTTGTTTTTGAAGTGTGGTTGTCTTTTTGTTTCTTGGGTGGTGGCCTGTAATTTTGTATTAAAGGAAAAATACCTAATCCTTCTCTGCTGACTTGCTGTGGAAATAGGACTGACTTATTTCTTGTTTTCCTTTGTGTGTATGCGTGCATGATTTTTTTTTGGAGTGTTCATGAAAGGAAGCTAGAATGTGTGGGTCTAATAATATACTACTTTGTGTATGAAGATGAAACTAATAACAATAATAATAATGATAGCATCATTAAAGGTGAGAGACTTTTAACTTTCAAAGCATAATTCCTTATATAAACGTATTTTTCTCAGTCAAAACAGTGATTTCAGCTACTTTCTCTACAGTGATGATGGATTTGTGAGAGCTTATCTGACTGTTCAGGTCAGTTTGAGAGATTCCATCCCAGAGGTTCTTAATTGGAGGAAAGTATAGAATCACCCGGGGGCCCGCTATACATCATCCACATATAGCTCTTGCCCAGGACCTACAGACATGGGCAATACAGAGGTAGGAGAGACCTGCTTATTTGGAAAAAGCTTCCTGGGTGATTAAGAGGCACTGCATCAGCCCACTCCCTCTGCTGGACCCCTCCAGGGATTGTGATCATCTGTCATGGTGTGGGGAGAGTGGGGACACCATGCCCATCTGTGACTGGAAGCCAAGAAGAGCAACTACTCATCTGGAGATTATGTAGAACCCACAACAGCAACCACTCTTGGAACCTGGTCACAGGCAGAACTCTATTAATTCTTTTAAGAATTGAATATTTGCCTTGTGCCCAGTGACTGTTCATAGAGGGTCCTGTCTCATGTAACCGTTTAAACCAGTTCTATCACCAGAGAAATGTGTTAGCAGCCCCTTGAAAGAAAACGAGCCTTCAGCTGGATTCAAGAGATAGGATCTGAGGAGAGTGCTTTGATGGATTTTCACCAGTAAGGGTTTCTTGAACCTCGGTTTCTTGGTCCATAGTATGGAGCTAATGCTATGCACCTTATAGGACTGGGAAAGAAGTAGAGAGTCCATAATGCTATGGACTCGGGAAGAAATAAGAGTGACATGGGCTCGGGTGCTGCCTCTGTTCCATGAAACCTTCCTTAGCCTCCCTGAGTAGCCTTGTCTTCATTTTCAAGACGAGGATAAGAATGTGCACCTCCTGGGCTTGTTGTGAGGACTATATGCAGTACAGTAAGAAAAACACCTTACTTTCTGCTTGGTACATGGCAGATATTTAATCCATGGTAGGTATCTTCCTTGCTACTTTGTATTACATGACTCTGAGGATGGCAGGGATCTGTTTTGGACAGCTATCATCCTGAGAGGGTCTACCTAATGTCCTGCATTCCTGTAATGATAGTTATAGTAATGGTAGAAAGAGTTCCCTTTTATTGAGTTCTAGCCATTGTACTGGGCATTGGGCATACATGGGGAGAAAAAGATGGATATGGTTCCTGACCTCATTGAGTGTAACAATGAGAAGACTCTAAAGAGAAAGTTTTCAAAGCATTACTCTTCTCTATGTGTATAAGAGGAAAGCTTTAATGTAGTAGTGAAAGTGAAAGTGAAGTCGCTCAGTCGTGTTCGACTCTTTACGACCCCATGGACTGTAGCCTACCAGGCTCCTCCATCCGTGGGATTCTCCAGGCAAGAGTACTGGAGTGGGTTGCCATTTCCTTCTCCAGGAGATCTTCTCAACCCAGGGATCGAACCCGGGTCTCCCGCATTGCGGGCAGACACTTTACCATCTGAGCCACCAGGGAAACTCAGATGTAGTAGGGCGGCTTCTAAATGTGTATTTCATAACATAGCGGGTAGAGTGTGGAACGTGTCTATTGGGAGGAAACTGGAGTTTTGCATTTCCTGCTTGCTTGTGCTTTTCAGTGTGTGGCTATAATGCTGCCCTGCCTGAGGTTTCGGCAGTTAATATTTCCCAGGGCAGCATGATGTAAATGCCCCGTGGTCTGTACTTACTAGAAGGATATACCCAGGGCAGAGTGAGGGAAAAGGACCATTTTCAAAGTCCCCTTTGAAGAACTTTGTTGAGCTTTATCTTGAATTTCTCCCCATCTCCTTCCTCAAACATTCCTGGTGCTTGATACACATAAACTATGCCCATGTCTTGGAAGATTCAGGTTTGACCACCGTAAATTGGTTCATATTTCCAGCAGGGCAGTTATTTAATTTCCTGTTGGAAGTCTACAAATGTTGGCACTGTTCACTCTTTGGCAAAGGACCAAAAGCCAGTACAGTATCATTAGTCTGCTCTGGTGTATAGATTAAAGCACGATTGTCTTTAATAAGAGGCCATCCCTGTTTAGGATGGGGCTTGGGGGACTGCAAGGGCATGGGGGAGCATAACCGAGCTTTCTAATCAAAACCAAAGTGCAGTGACTGGGATTCACTCATGAAAAGGGTTAGAAGAAGGGCAGAGCTCTGTTTCCTTGTCTTGATTTCATTTGTTTGGGTTATTTTTCTCTAGACCCTGGGAGAGTTTGGGAGGCTGAGACTGGCCAGGTCTGTGCCATACCCTCATTAAGACTTCTCAACTCCCTCTTCTTCTCTGGATGTATTGCTCCCGGGAGCCACCCATCTCCAGAGTGCCCTGGGGAAGAAACATAGAGTGTCTCCACGGAACCCACTGTAGTAACTGCCATGCGGTAGAGCCGGTATTTACTTACTGAGGCTCTGAAATGAGTGAGGCACTTTGAGATATGAATTACTATTGCTGAGACTGTGCAATGAGATTAAGTCATCTGCAGCCAGTGAGTATCTGAGTTGGGGTTTGAACCCAGTGTGATTTCTCTGAAAGGTTCTTCCTCTTTCCATGTGTTATATCTGGACCCTAGCAGGGTTCTGAAGAAAGAAAGGGCTTGAGATTTTGGAGGGAAGGGTGAGAAGCTTGAAAATTTGGAGCTTGGAGGATTATTTCTAGATGCTTCTTACCATGTTAGCCTTGTCTTTAACTAAAGGATCCTTCAGTGTTGGCTCCTTAGTAGAATCAGCACAGAGATGTATTTTCCCCCCTCCAAATGCTGTATCATGAAAAATGTCAAACATGGAAGTTGATGATGGTAAATTCTTAAGTTCTGCCAATTCTTCCTCTTTTCTCTGTACCAGACACCATGCTAACTGCTTTATTCACCTTATCTCGTTTATTCTTTCAGTATTCCCAATTTATAGATGAGCAGACTCTT
Organism: Bison bison bison; assembly: GCF_000754665.1. Classification (NCBI taxonomy): domain Eukaryota; kingdom Metazoa; phylum Chordata; class Mammalia; order Artiodactyla; family Bovidae; genus Bison; species Bison bison. Next base: position 1,264,730 of record NW_011477142.1, on the reverse strand, counting down.
CCACAGAGAGGTGAACTTCTTGTTTCTCTAATTAGTAAATTGCACAGCTGAGATTTGAACCTGGTGCGTGGAGACCGTGCTGCGGCATTTCTCTGCATTTCAATGAATTCTTCTTGGTGTTTCTGTTCTTTTTCAATATCATATTATTTAGAAAAGCAGGGTCTAGATGGAAGGTCTTCGAAGGTTACTAATAAGGCAAAATTGCTAAAGCCCCAGAAATTGAAGGCTCCCAGAAGCTTCTAAAGAATCTCTGGGGCAAGATGTAATTTCCTTGAGCACCTTTGTCGGACTTTCTCCAGGGAAGGGGCAGTAGTTCTGCTCTCCCCAGAGTAGCCTTGGAGCTTTTTTTTTTTTAAACGATTGACTCACATCTTCCTTTCACATGTTAAAAAAATCCAAACTCTACCTTGGGTCATCAGAGTGTTAATTTTTTTTTGATAGTGGGATCATCTGTGGCTTCTTTGGACCTATTGATAGGATATCTTCCTTTCCTGGGACAGAAGGTGGTATTTGTAGGCACTGGCTCATGAGAGCAGGTATCAGAGTGTATGTGATTTTTGTAGGGGACTAAGCATGAATGATAATTGGTGCTTTTCAGCATCTACATGTTTGAACCTGCTTCATTACTGATTGGATATGACCTTGAGCAAGTCAGGACTTCCGTGGTAGCCCACATTGTAAAGAATTTGCCTGCAATGCAGGAGACCCAGGTTCAATCCCTGGGTTGGGAAGATCCCCCTGGAGAAGGGAATGGCTACCCACTCTAGTATTCTTGCCTGGAGAATTCCATGGACAGAGCAGGCTGGCAGACTACAGTCCATGGGGCTGTAGCAAGTCACACAGCTTCTTAAATTCTGGGCCTCCCTGGAACAGTAATCATTGTCAGGAGGATAGAGAAAAGGTATAGGTAGAGTTCCTTCCATCAGGAAATTTAATCTTAAGGAGGCAAGACATATATTCATGAAAAAGATACCGCTGAAGAGGGAGGGCATAGCAACAGACAGGAATTGCTCTAGAAAGGCAGTGAAGAGAGAAGTAATTTGGCTGGCATAGTTGAGGGGAGGAAGAGAAAGTACCTGGGGCTTAAACTTGGGTTCAAATCTCAGTGCTGTCACTCAATAGGTGTGTAATTTTAGACTCATTGGTCTTCAAGTTTTCATCATAAAATGCAGTTAATAACACCTGTATCACGGTATCATTGCTAGGATTAAGCTTACATAACATATGTAGAGCTCCTAACATAATAGTTCTTGTTGCTATTGTTGTTCAGCCACAAAGTCATGTCCAACTCTTTTGCAGCCCCATGAACTGTAGCTCGCCAGGCTCCTGTGTCCATGGGATTTCCCAGGCAGGAATACTAAAGTGGGTTGCCATTTCCTTCTCCAGAGGACCTTCCCAACCCAGGGATTGAACCCGTGTCTCCTGCATTGCAGGAGATTCTTTAGCACTGAGCCACTAGGAAAGCCAACCATCTCATAGTAGTTGGCAATTAAAAGATATCTCTTATGAGTAGGAAATGGGGGAGCTGAGGCAGGTCTTGATACCAGAACAGGATTTGGGTGTATGAAATGACCCAGTCCTGAAAGTATTTTAGAAATCACCATATCATCAAGAAGCATATTTGAAATTCCAAACTCTTCCTTCTCTTAATAAGGCATGTTTGTTTTATTTAAATTTGTTTGCTTGCTTGGTAAAATGTCATTGGTAAGATGTCAACATGTCAGGCAATTGGGGGTTCTTCCCCTCCCACCCTCATCATAGCCCCTGAAATCTGTTGTAATTTTCTACACACCTGTTTGATTATTTAATGAAATCTATCTTTCCATACTGCAACAAGCACAAAGAACCAGTGTTCAGTAAGAATCACGTTGGCAATTGAGGCTATAATTGCACTATTGCATTTTTTTTCTTTTCGGTATTTTGTTTTGTTTTTAGTTAGGAGGCCAGGAGGAGGGAAAATTGCCGCAGAAGAACTGAAATCCTGGTCTAGCACTCTGAGTGAATTTTTTCTTCCCTTTTTTCTATCCTACCTTGCGGTCATTTCCTCTGTGTGCAGATTAAGGTTTGATGTGAATTTTGAGTTTCGCTGAGATTAGTTCTTTTATGGCCTTGAGGAATGTGTGGATAAAGAACTTAAAACATATCAGGAGTTGACAGTAAAGTTAAAAAGTCAAATGAAAGTTCTAAATGTGTCACTTTCTTGGAGTGGTTCTGTAGTGGTAGTATTAGGACTTTATAAGCATTTTCTCATATAATCTTTCTAACAACCCTTTGTTGTAAGATAGGTATTATTTTTCAGTGTTATTAAGTCATTTGTTAATTTCTTGACAGGTATTGTTTTTATTGCTATTATACAGCTGGAGACACAGGGACACAGATGAGAGAATAACTTATGTGAGGTGATACAGCTAGGAATGACCTGGGATTTGAACCTAGTTCTCTGACTCAAAGCCCTTCCTTTGAGTCTAGGTGGAATACACTCCGCTACAGGCTTCTCTCCTATAGCAAGTAATTCTTGTTTCTGCTTTGTGAGGAACCCCTGGGAGCAGAGGAAGGGAAAAGAGGAATTCTTTGTATTCACTCTTCATCCAACTAAGCCCGTTTGTTTTTTGTTTATATTTTTTTCAGTATTTTTAAATATTTATTTATTTTTTATTGAAGGATAATTGCTTTACAGGATTTTGCTGTTTTCTGTCAAACCTCAACATGAGTCGGCCATAGGTATACATATATCCCCTCCCTTTTGGAACTCCCTCCCATCTCCCTCCCCATCCCACCCCTCTAGGTTGATACATGGAGGAAAATTGCTTTATAGTGTGTTCATTGCAACTAAGCCTTTTTATGCTCAAGGTTATAATGAGAAAAGAAGTACCAGAGCTACCATGTGTTAAATATTCTTTTTGTGCCTGAATCAAAGCACTAAGCAAGGTGCTTTGCATAATTCTCACCTTGAACCAGGTTATCATTATCCTTATTATATTGATGAGCTTCAAAAAAACAAGTACCTTGTCCCCAAATTCACCCAGGAGAACGTGCTGGTGTTAAGATTTGAACACAGGTTTTGGGAATACCATCGTGCCTCCCTATGCAGTTTTTAATGACTTTTGCCTGACAATCACATGATGGTGCTTATGGCTTTAATTTTGAAGACCTTTTAAAATTGTTGCATGGTTGATATATTTGGTAACCATTGGAAACTGCCGAAACTTTTCACTGCTAGATTTGGAAGAAAATAACAGTGAGTTGACGTGTTCGTGATTCAAGACTTCTGGGAAACTGAAAACACCCGTGTGTACTTATTTTGAGTCAATACGTTACTAACGGCTCTGGCCCAAAAGGAGAAATATCTGTCTCCTGAAATTGAGTGCAGGTCTCTTAGTGGCTTACCCCAGCAGGGAGCCAGTTATTACATAAGCTGAATACCAGGTCCATGGGTTTCCCTAGCCTGAAAAAGAAGCAGCATCTGCAGTTATGAGGAAAACAGAAAGACCCATTTCTCTGTGGAGTGATACTGAACAGGCTGCTTCAGCCATGAGAATATTCTGGCCAGAGGAAAATGTAGCTTAAGAAAAGCCCCAGCTGGTCCAAGTAACTTAAGCCCCGCTATTCATGAAATATTATCTGACAGCCTCCCCCTCCCCAAGTGGCTGGGGACTGAAGCAGAATTGCTCCAGAAACCTGTGTTCTCATTTTGGCATTATAGGCTAGGCAGTTTCAAGAAAAGCTGTAATATTTAGATCAAACCTTTGTGTGTGTGTGTGAACATAAAAGCATTTAATAAATGTACTGGCAGGCTTTCTGTGGGAACCTAGAGCCTATTATACAGAGTGAAGTAAGTCCGAAAGAGACAGAAATATCATATTAACACATGTATGGAATCTAGAAAGATGGTACTGATGAACTGTCTGCAGGGCAGCAGTGGAGACTCAGATATAGCAAACAGACTTGTGGACACAGGACAGGAAGGAGAGGCTGGGGCGAATTGAGAGAGTAGCATTGAAACATGTACATTACCATATGTAAAATTAGATAGCCAGTGGAAGTTTGCAGTATGGTGCAGGGAGCTCAAATCCTGTGCTCTGTGACAACCTAGAGGGGTGAGATGGGGTGGGAGGTGGGAGGGAAGTTCAAGAGGGAGGGGGCATACAAATACTGACGGCTGATTCATGTTGATTAGGACAGAAACCAATACGATATTGTAAAGCAGTTATCCTCCAATTAAAAATAAATAAATTTAAATTAAAAAAAAGAGGAGACAAAAATAATGTTAGGAATTCAAGAGATAATATAACTATAGATACATGAAAAATATTCGATGCAACTTTTTAGCAGTAACTTGAATGTTTATACTGAAAAAAAAAAAGAATTAACCAACGCTGATTTCTAAATAAGGGCTTTTGCACATGTCTAGAACTGTGCTTGCTGATATGGTAAATACAGAGATGAGACATGTAAAACACTAGAATGGAAGCCCCATGAAAGCAGGGATCTATTTTGTTTATTCATGTTGTCTTAATATTTGGAAGTGTCTGGCATATAGTGGATGCTAATACGACATTTGTTGAATGAGTGAGTATAGGTCTCTGCCTGTAAGAGCTTACACCCTAGTTTGTTTGCATCATAATAATTAATGTTTATTAAAACAGTGGTGTGTTTATTACAGAAAATGAGAAAAGAGCAGATAAGTAAAAAGAAAAATAATGAGGAGATAATAGTTATTTTCATTTAAGAAATATGAAAGCTTTTTCTATGTAAACTTTTTTTTTTTTTTTTAAAGTGATTGAGAAAGTGCTCTCAGGGTAAGAGGAGTGGTAAAAAGCAGAGTGTGACGGGAGTAGAAAGCTTAAATAGGAGTGCGGTACTTGCTGAAGACTAGTTTCAGTGCACTCCACGGAAGGACAGGTTACACCGCAAAAAGGTGAAGGGCGTATGGGGTCCTATGTAAACTTTTGAAATATTGAAAGCTTTTTCTATGTAAACATTTTTAAGTTGATTTTATGACTTGCTTTCCCCCCTACTTATCAGTGTTACTGTGAGCAACTTTCTATATCAAAACATAGCACTCAAATAATCAACTTTTAATCATTGCAATATTTAGTATATATGTGATTGTATCACAATTTTCTGAAGTCCTGTTGTTGGACAGTAGGTTTTCCACTCCCCTTTCTCTCTCTTCTCTCTTTCTAGTTTGAACAATGCTCTGCTTGTCTGTCAACTTTTCCACATATCCACGATTATTTTTTTGGCAATAATTCTTAGAAGCAGAATTACTGGATCAAAGGTCAGAGGCTTTTGATACATATTGAATATAATCATGTTGCTCACCATGAAGATTGGGAAAATGCATAACCCTCTCTACTGAAAGAAAGTGCTTTTTCCTTTACCTATACCGACATCATGCATGGTCATGTTAAAATACTTGACTTTCTCCTAGGTTAAAAAAGTGAATATTGTCATTGATGTTCACATACTTTTGATTTGCTAATGATGTTAAAAATCTTCCTCATATGTTTTTGGTCATTTGTGTTTATTCTTTTGTGAGTTACCATCATCTTAGAGATTCATGAGGACAGATCTTTTCTTGGATCCTCACGACCCACAGTGGGACTTGCTGTGGCATTTATCTCACAGTTGCACCTCAAGAGCCATTGATTTCACCCACCCATCTACCCATCTCTTTATTTGTTGATTTATTCAACAAGTACTGAAGACCTGCTAGGTACCAGGCAGAGAAATAGAAGGTTATAATTTAAAACAGTGCTTTGAATGTTTCTGATATTGTTGCTCTAAAAAACAAAGCTTATATTTTTAGGAAAGACCTTAATATAAATTGATACAATGAGTGGCTACTCGAAAAGTTTTTTCCCAAGTGAATTTTCTTTAAGATAATAAAACTGAGCCAGCTTGTTTTTCTAAGCACCCATCAAGGGTAGGTAGACAGAGATCAAGAAAGTTTTTCTGTAAAGGGCCAGATAGTAAATATTTTTGGTCGTGTAGTCTCTCTGAAAACTACTCAGCTCTGCTCTGAGAGTTAAAAAAAAAGGAACCATAGACAAATGAGCCTCGCTATGTTCCAATAAAAGTTTATTTATAGCCACTGAAATTTGAATTTCATATAACTTTCACATGTCACAAAATATTCTTTTTCTTTAATTTTTTTCAATTATGTAAGAATATAAAAACTTTTCTTAGCCTATACGTCCTATGAAAACAGTAAGTGAGCTGGATTTGGCCTGGGTTTGTAGTTTCCTAACCCCTGGAGTAGCATACTGTAAGGCAGAGAGGAGCCATTCTGGTGTTGCAAATTTGCTATGAACAACTCCCACAATTCATGAAGGATAATAAAGTTGAGTTTAGCTGGGGCTGGGGAATATCCTGACTCTTAGTGAGGAGCATTGTGTAGCTTTTAGTGTTTTAGCAATATTTAAATTTTCAAAATGTATTTTAATTATATATTTACTCATACAAAAAGTCCACAGTTAAGTATAATAGAATAAAAGTCTCCCATATACTTTCTCAAGGATATAAGACATATTTTGGTGTATTTCTTTTTAGTCTTCATAAATGTATACACTCACATATGTGTGATGTCATTCTCTATAAACTCTTATATCCTGCTTTGTTTCCAATCATATTATATGGGAATATTTTTCAGTGCTGTTAAATATTTTAGTGTAAACTAAATCCACAGTAAGATACCACTACACACAGAATGGCTATAATAATAGTAAAAAAAAAAACCCAAAAAACCACCCACAGTAACTTATCCAAGAGAAATGAAGCCATATGTCTATAGGAAAACATGTATGCAGATGGTCAATGAAGCATTATTTATAATGGCCAAAAAGTGGAAACAACCCAAATGTTCATCAACTAATGAATGGATAAACAAAATACGGTATGTCCATAGAATACTGTTTAACAATAAAAAGGAGCAAAATAGTGATACAGATTACAGCACTGATAAACTTCAGACACATTGTGCTAAGTGAAAGGAGCCAGACACAAAAGAACTTTTATTATATGATTATATTTATATGATATTTCCAAAAAAGGCAAAAATCTAGACAGAAAGCAGGGTAATTTTTGCCTGAGGCTGGAGTTGAGCGGAAGCTCACAGGAACAGCAAAACTCTTGGGGTGATGCATGTGTTCTAAAAGTTGAATGTGGTGAGGATTGCTCAGCTAGGAGCATTTACTAAAAACCATTGGACGACACGCTTTCAGTGGGTGGACTGTGTGACATGTAAATTATACCTCAATAAAACTGTTAAAAATATTCTTTGAAAACAATTGAAAAAAAATTTTTTAATTAAAATTTTATTTATTTTTTGGCCACGCTACACAGCATGTAGGTTCTTAGTTCCCCTGCCAGGGAACAAGCTAGCACCCACTGCATTGGGAGCACAGAGTCTTAACCACTGGACTGCCAGAGAAGTCCTGAAAACTCAATTTTTAATGGCATCATATTCCATTGTGTGAGTATTCAGTTTCTTTATTCTGTGTAACTTGGAAGAAATGTTCAGAGTTTATTTTCTCTTTAGCTAAAATCCATAATCAGTAGGTTAGATTGGAGCCACTGAACGTAAACAAGACTGATTGAGTGGAATGACTCCTAATTCAGTGGGCAAGGAACTTAGTATGGTCTCAGTCCCCCCTCCAGCAGAGTGGACCTGAGTCCTCTTGTCTGTAAAATCGATAAGAAAAGTGGGCACCAGGAAATAACTGGGCCTAAGAGGGTGGAGAAAGGAAACAGAAAACATAGGAGTGATGGTAATATCCAAGACTGATTTCCTGAGAAGTTTGAGGCCAGAAACTATTACTGACCCTCTGTCTCCACATTTGCTTTTCTCCTGCTTTCTGGTGCTGGGAGGAGGTCATTGGGAACCACAGGATCCTGAGGCAGGTGATCTCTACTGAGGAGAATAAGGAATTGGACCAGGAGTTGCGGTGGCATCTGCTGTAGAAACTGGAGGGTTCTACTTGGCCTCAGCCTCTGCCACGGGTTGGAGCACCATTGGAGCAATTTGGTCACCGGGAACTGTTAATACCTAGGTTTTGTGTTCCCAAAGGGAACCATAGAGCTCATCATAGGAATACTGAGGTTAGAAATACTTTTACAGTCAAGAGTTTAGAAACATAGCTGTGAAATAATAGCTTACCATGTTTGCTTTCCAAGGGACAGCTGAAACTGGTTGAGATTGAACTGGTCACTGATTCCTTGTGTTTCTCATCTCTAGCCAAATTCCAGGTTTTCCTAGAGCACGGCGAGCAGCATCTGAACCAGAGAACACAAAGGAAAAGTGGTGGAAACCTAACTTGTAAATGTTTTTTTCATTAGCTCCAGGCTCCCAGCCACCAATAAACTCTATGCTTTTAAAAATCCTCTATTATTTTGTGAATTTTTAAAAAAAACTTTTTTCCCTTTATTCATGTACTTGGGATCTTCTTAAAATGTTATCAAGCATTTATCTATTTAGTCCTTCCAAAAGGTAACAACATTCTAAGTTTTTGCTTAAAAGAGAGAGGAGGAAAAAAAACATTTAATAAACTTGCTGTAACTTGAGCCTGTTGGTGGTCTTGGAAGAAACCCAAATCCAGGTTTGGTTGATACTGTGTAATGTGAATGCAATTAGTAGTGGTTTTTCTAAAGTAGAAAGAGATGTAGAAAAATAATGCACAGCAAATTTAGGTCAGAGCTGGGAAGCTTATAAATCCTTATTTTTGTTTTCATTACTTTAAGTAATAGGGAAGCTTTTGTCTTTATTACATAATTTCCTTAGCAATAATACATTTTAAAACATTTTTTGAGTTAATTTCATATGTTTGATCAGAAAGCCACAGTTCATAACCCTGGGATGTGGCTGCTGGCACTGTTTATGTACAGAAGATTTCTTGTTCATCCCTAGGCAGCCAACACTAAAATCACGGATGGGGGCAACATTCATCACCTGTTTCTTCTTTCAGTAGAAGGTCTAACAAAGCAGTTTTCAAAGGATCCTTCTGCTAGCCAAGGGAGTAAATTGACCTGTGTATTGTTCAGTCACCAAGTTGTGTCCATCTCTTTGTAACCCCATGGACTGCAGCATGCCAGGCTTCTCTGTCCTTCACCATCTCCTGGAGTTTGCTCAAACTCATGTCCATTGAATTGGTGATGCCATCCAACCATCTCATCCTCTGTCGCCCCCTTCTTCTTCTCCCTTCAGTCTTTTCTCCTGCCCTCAATCTTGCCAAGCATCTGAGTCTTTTCCAATGAATTGGCTCTTCATATCAGGTGACCAAAGTACTGGTGCTTTAGCTTCAGCATCTGTCCTTCCAATGAATATTCACGATTGATTTCCTTTAGGATTGACTGGTTTGATCTCCTTTCTATCCAAGGGACTCTCAAGAGACTTCTCCAGCACCACAGTTTGAAAGCATCGGTTCTTCTGTGCTCAGTCTTCTTTATGTTCCAACTCTCACATCTATACATGACTACTGGAAAAACCATAGCTTGGACTATATGCATCTTTGTCAGCAAAGTGATGTCTCTGCTTTTCAAAATGCTGTCTAGGTTTGTCATAGTTTTTCTTCCAAGAAGCAAGTGTCTTTTAATTTCATGGCTTCAGTCTCTGTCTGCAGTGATTTTGGAGCCCAAGAAAATCAAATCTTCCATTGTTTCCACTTTTCCCCCATCTATCTACCATGAGGTGATAGGACTGGATGCCATGATCTTAGTTTTGTGAAGCTGATTTTTAAGCCAGCCTTTTCACTCTCCTCTTTCACCTTCATCAAGAGGCTCTTTAGTTTCCTCTTTGCTTTCTGCCATTAGTGGTATCATCTGCATATCTGAGGTTATTGATATTTTTCCTGGCAATCTTGATTCTAGCTTGTGATTTTTTACATTTTACATGATATACTCTGCATATACATCATGTGGTGTTGGAGAAGACTCCTGAGAGTCCCACGGACTGCAAGGAGATCAAACCAGAAAATCAGTTCTGAATATTCATTGGAAGAACTGATGCTGAAGCTGAAGCTTCAACACTTTGGCCACCTGATGTGAAGAACTGACTCATTGGAAAAGACCCTGATGCTGGGAAAGATTGAAGGTGGAAGAAGGGGACAACAGAGAATGAGGTGGTTAGATGGCATCACCAACACGATGGACATGAATTTGAGCAAGCTCTGGGAGTTGGTGATGTACAGGGAGGCCTAGTGTGCTGCAGTCCATGGGATGGCAAAGAGTTGGACACAACTGAGCAACTGAACTGAACTGAACTCTGCATATAAGTTAAATAAGCAGGGTGACAATATACAGCCTTGACATACTCCTTTTTCAATTTTGAACCAGTTCATTGTTCTTGTCCGGTTCTAACCTATTGCTTCTTGATCTGCATACAGGTTTCTCAAGAGACAGGTAAGGAGTTCTGATATTCCCATCTCTAAGAATTTTCCACAATTTTTTGTGACCCACAGTCAAAGGCTTTAGCATAGTCAATGAAGCAGAAGTAGATGTTTTTCTGGAATTCCCTTGCTTTTTCTATGATCCATCCGATGTTGGCAATTTGATCTCTGGTTCCTCTGCCTTTTTAAAATCCAGTTTGTACATATGGAATTTTTTGGTTCACGTGCTGTTGAAGCCTCCCTTGAAGGATTTTGAGCATTTCCTTGCTAGCATGTGTATTGGTGTTGCCCTATTTCAGAGGATGTGATTTGATTCTAACATTCAAACCTATGTGATCAGACTGTAAATTCTTCAAGGACAGGGGTTATGTTATCCTGGTGGTGCTCAGGAAATAATCTCTCTTGGTATTCTTACCCTCCAGATTTAAGATGCAATTTTACTCCTCCCAGCTGCACCATTGTCCTCATGCTTCTCCTTGAACTTGCCAGCAAACTCCTGCTTTAGTATCTTGCCATTTTCAGTTCCCTGTGCCTGAAGGCCAGATACCAGCCTGAATCACTCCCTCACCTTTTCCAGGTCTTTGTTGAAAAGACACCATCTCAGGGACACTCTACCTATTTTCTTTCTTTCTTTTTTTTTTTTTCCATTATATCACCAGTTCAGTTCAGTTATTCAGTTGTGTCCAACTCTTTGCAACCCCAATAACTGCAGCACGCTAGGCTTCCCTGTCCATCACCAACTCCTGGAGCTTGTTCAAATTCATGTCCATCGAGTTGGTGATGCCATCCAACCATCTCACCCTCTTTTGTCCCCTTCTCCTCCTACCTTCAATCTTTCCCAGCATCAGGGTCTTTTCCAATGAGTTAGTTCTTTGCATCAGGTGGCCAAAGTATTGGAGCTTCAGCTTTAGCATCAGTCCTTCCAGTGAATATTCAGGACTGATGTCCTTTAGGATTAACTGGTTTGATTTCCTTGGTCCAAGGGACTCTCAAGAGTCTTCTCCAACACCACAGTTCAAAAGTATCAGTTCTTCAGTGCTCAGCTTTCTTTATGGTCCAGCTCTCTCATCCATACATGACTACTGGATAAACCATAGTTTTGACTAGATGGACCTTTGTCGATAAAGTAGTGTCTGCTTTTTAATATGCTGTCTAGGTTGGTCATAGCTTTTCTTCTAAGGAGCAAGTGTCTTTTAATTTCATGGCTGCAGTCACCATCTGCAGTGATTTTGGTATCACCACCATCGGATAAACTGATTTGCTGATAGACTGTATATCCTGTCTATTTATTTGGTTTATTGTTTGTCCTGCCACCACTAGAATGTGAGCTCCTGGGCAAGGGTTTCTGTCTGATTTGGCCATTGCTGTGCACCCAGTGCTGGAAACATAAGAGTTGCTACAACTTGAATGAGTGAATGTTCCACTACTTGCCGGTTACGTGGTAGTGGTGGATTTGTTTGTTCTCTTGGAACAAACAAATTTTGATTTGTTTGATTCCTTTGTCTGATTCTCCATTGTTCCATAAAATGGCATGTATAGGTCATATAAAAGCACATTCATGCTCTGTCATGCAAATGCCTTCATTTGTGTCTTTCCTTTAACAAGCCTGACCCCAATCCCGCCTTCATAGAGCTTAGTCTTATGGGGGAATTGGACAAATGCGTGAATGATCCTAGTAAACTGGGCTAGCAGCCCTGATAGGGAAGGTGTGATGAGCTGTGGGAGCACCTCTGAGGGACTCCTAACCCAGATAAAACCAGGGAAGGCTTCCACAAGGAAGGGACGTTGAAGCTGAGATCTAGAGATGGAATTGGCGTTGAGCAGGCAGAGTCAGGGTGATGCTCTAGGTGGAGTGAAAAGTATTCCAGGCAGGAAGGATAATGTGTAGAGTCTGGAAGTGAGGGACCATGAAGTATGGGGAAGACTGAAAGTCATCCAGTCTATCTGGAGGACACATGTGCAGGTGGCAAGTAGACAGAGGTGTGGCTTGAGATGTAGTCTGGGGACAGATTAGGGAGAGCCTAGCAGGCCATACAGGGAGCTTGGGTTTGTGGATCTAAGGGTATTGTGGATCCATGGAATGGTTTCAAGGACAGGACTGTCTTGTCAGACACAACAGTCATTTTATGGAGTAAGACAGTTTTTTCTCCCTTGATGAGAAACTTGAATATAAATTCTCTAAAAGGAAGATTGAAAGTTAAGTCGCTCAGTCGTGTCTGACTCTTTGCGATTCCATGGACTGTAGCCCACCAGGCTTCTCCATCCATGGGGTTTTCCAGGTAAGAATACTGGAGTGGGTTGCCATTTCCTTCTCCAAAAAGGAAGATTATGAAAACAAAAAAGCCAGAAAGTGAATCTTTAGACTCCGTGAAATCTGCTGAAATTCTATTGAATCTGAATGGTGAGTTTCACAGCAATAAATTTAAGGATTCCGCCCACCCCTCCCAAACACACATACAAATGCTTAAGAAGCTTAATTATCTTTGGGTGCATAGCTCACAGCTTAAGTTAGGGGACATGGTATTGCTACAGACATAGAAACTCCCATTGAACTTCACATCACAGTGGGGCAGACAAATATAGCAAGAATGAGGAAACAGAGAAGTTTCTAATCTTAGCATTTAGACCCATAAGGTGTGAGTGTTCCTCCTACTCAGCACCAATTGCCAAATGAAAAAAACAAGGTTGCACCTTTAGGGCATAAGGTGGTGGAGGAGATAGCAGGCAGATTTTGGTCCTGTCCTTGCAACTTATCTATCATGATGTGGCTTTAGGAACCACATAACCTCTTTGAGCCTCAGTTTCTTTTTCCTGAAAATGGAGTTAAGGCTATCTGTCTTTCAAATTTGTTAGGATTCAGTAAGATAAAGTACGGTCAGCTCTGCTATAGCATTTATTTTAAAAACACAAATTTGTTCCAATCTGATTGATAGAATAGAGAACAATTTGAGGGTAATACAGATTTCATGTTTGTTTATGATGGACTTTATCTGTGAGAAATGCTAGGTGAACTCAGAAAACTGTACCCAGCAGAAGTGAGCTGCAGAACACGCATCTCAGATATCTACGGGCTCCTGCAGTTCATGTGTGTTATGAGCCACACCCATCCACACCTGGTGTTACAAATTTCTGATTCCTAGTAATCCTCTGCCCACCACTTCTCAATAATCCGCAAGCTGCAACCCTTCCAGCACCCACTTCTACAAGCAAACTTCAGGTCTTTTCCAAGATAAACTATAATGTTCATTATTAATGTACATCTAAACCATTTAACATGCAATACTATGCTAGGGTGTTTATTGGATCCCTATCTTTTATTCTGTGTCACTAATACAGTTTTTGGATAGTGTGCCCCAATCCTATTTTCTCATAAGCTGTGTGGTTTTTATTACAGTGTAGTGATTTTTTGGAATTTGTATTTGCTGTTATAGCAGACCTGTCTCTATCTACATCATCTAATGCAACTCCTGGCAGACTGTGGACACTTAGGAAAAGATAGCACTTTTACTACTATCAATATTGATCTCCTTAAATATGATGTTGGATTGTGGCAAGGATAAGTATTAATAGTTGGAGTATTTAATTGCTTGATTGTGAGTGAAATGGAACAGCTGGGTTGGAAGGGTTTTGTTGCCTTTGTGTTTTTCCGAGTGTGTAGTGGTAGACGGACCACTGTTGGGGTGTTGTTGGTGACAAACCAAGTATGTCAAGAAAAGAGCAAGCTGGGAAGAGTGAAGACATGGTCATTAAAAAAATGGTCATTAAACAATGTAGAGCACTGCCCTGGGGAAGAAGGGTTGCTTTGTATTGTAAGATTCCAGGGCTTGTGAGCAACTTGTCACTTATAAAGCTCAGGGCTCTGCTCTGCACAGCGGGCAGTGGCTGCTGTGGGACAGGTGAGGAGTCAAGAGAAGTGAGGCATGGGCTTGGAGATTCTACCTTTGAAGTTCCTTTTTAAAAAACTAATAATAATGTGTAAAAACAGATAACTACAAGGCATACCAGGGTCAATTTTACACAAAAACAAGCCAGAGTTTTCCAGCAAAACTTCTGCTTACCTTTTTTTAGTGGTCTAAAAGAATAGCTTGCACATGGACATATTTATACATGATTTCTTTAGTCATGCCCTTGGACTGGAAATATAAAGACCCCGCTTTATTTATGGCTCCTGGCATGCTTTGGAAAAGTGAAATCACATTGGTACCTTTTCCATCCAGAGCTCTTTTTTTCTTCTTCTTTTTTATTTTATTTGGGGGGTTTTGTTTGTTTGTTTTTGTTGATTTTTTTTTCAACTTAAGGAGAAAGTGCAATTCGTTGCTGATCTGGATTTAATTTCTCTCTAACATTCTGTTTGGTTTCGTCCTTTCCACTCTGGCCAGGCTGTTAAACTCTTGGAATAGTAAGACTCTTGGGATAGTAAGATGTCACCTTCATCTTGGATGTTCTGAGTCAAGCAAAGGGGGAGAAGTGCCAGGGCATTTGAGTTGAGAGTTAGCAGAGTCTGCATCAAGTATTTAAAATGGGATACTTGGAGCCTGCAAACCAGAGGCCTTAGTATAATATCACTAGGAGAATTATTTTAGGACCTCCAGATAAATTAAAAATTAAATTTTGAGCAGTCTGTCTATATACTTATATATAAGATTCTAGGTAGAAGGTGTTTCAAATATATTCAATTTTGTTAAATTAGTTTTCCCTTTAATCATAGAAGGGGTACCGTTATTAACATGCCAAATCTTAACAAAACTATAAAGAAACTTAGAGTGCAGTATTCTTTTATGGCAACACTCTTACTCCAGTGCTTTGAAAATGATGTCGTCTTTTTTAGTTTTTTTCTATGAAGAGTACGTGGGGTTTAGGCTTGCTGTTAAGTTGATTTTCCTAAAGCCAAGGATTATTACATTTCTTCCTCTGAGATCTGTTCTCCTCCCTTTCTAGCTCTCTGAAAATGTGGATGGTCTTTGCACATGGGAGTTTCTGAGCTCTGTGTATTGGCTGTAAGAACACATGGGAAATGGACTGCTGTGTTGAGATCAATCTGTGTGAGGCAATCTGATAGGCTGGTCTGGACTTGTAGATAATGTCCAGAAGGAGCTGGCTAGCACTGCTGTTTTCCCCAGCCACAAACCTAGATAAATGATCCTACTTGGCAAATGACTCTAATCAACATTTCTAGCTCTGCTGAACATGGATGCCGTGGCAAGCACATAGGTCAATCATTGGCTGGGGCAGGTGGCCCCATCTGGTCAGCCTCCTTCCTGAAGCCTGATTTACCAGTTGTTTCCACCTCCTTCCTTCCATAAAACCATACAACTTTAAATACCTTGGTCCTGTCTATTTTGGTGGATTTCTGCCTTCCTTAGTCTTGCATAATAGAAAGAGCATGGGCTCCAGAAGCTTGGGTTTAAATCCAAGTTCTGTTATTTTTTGACTTTGCAATTTTAGGCAAGTGACTTAATCTCTTCTAAGCCTTTGCTTATTCATTTTAAGAATAGTATCAATCATCTCTCCCTAGCAGAGCTATTGAGATAATATGTACAGTGTCCAACACAGTGCCAGGCACACAGAAGGCCTTCCGGAACTGGAATCCACTCAAACTTTACCACTTACTTTTTTATGAGTAGGCCAATTACTTTAATCCCAGTTGACATGCCTGCAGAGCGACAGAATTAGATGATCTTACTTTCTTCTTTGTGCCAGGCTCAGTCCTAGGTCCAGGGTCTTCACAGAGGAGAAAGAAAGGAGAGTGTCTAGGAAGGTACTCCCAGCTTTACTTAGATCCATTCATTTAACAAATGTATTTTGACACCTACTGTGTGCAAAACCCTATTGGGGAAGATACTAAGATGACTCCATTACTAATTTAGTCCACGTTTATAGGTTGTCTGTTGTGTGCCAGATAGTGTTACAAACACTAGGGGTAGAAAAAGCATGTGGGTTAGCTCCTTCCTTGGAGAAGCTCACAATGCAGTAAAAAACACCTAATGGTGGGAAAAACAGATGAAAATTAACGTGATCTGGTTGATAAAAGGCACTTGCTTTGCTGAGTAACGCTGACTGCACACAGCAAAATAAGTTGCATTTTCCCAAATATTTAGATCTGGAAACTTAGGGCTTCACTGAGGCAATATGTTCTCATTTTGCAGCTGAGGAAACAGCCCAGGATTGGTTCATATATCACACATTTCAAGGAAAAGTTAAGCTGAGTCCGGCCTCCAGCAGCTTTTATCTGTGGTTGAACCCACTCCTTTTTTTGATCCTATTGTTATCAGTAGCAGATGTGCTCTTCACCTTTTGTAAACTATCCCGTTCCAATTTCCCAACAGCTCTGCTGGGATTAGGACCATTATGAATTAAGGGAACTTGCTCAAGGTTGCACAACTTGAAAGAGTCAGGATTTGAACTTAGGTCTATCTGATTCCAGGGTCCCAGCCCTTAGCCTCTATCCCATAATTATCGATGATTGATCTTCACTGAAGTATCTGTAGGCTGTTGTAAGCTTTGGGGACTGTGTGTGAAAAAAAAAAAAGACAATGCTATGAATTGTTTCTTAGGACTTGCTTATTTAAACCACTGGGAAAGCTAAATTTATGAACAATAAAAAGACCCTATAGGTGTCTGTATGCTAAGTGTGGCCAAAAATAAACAGGAAAAAAGTTATCATCAAAAAAGTTCCCCTGGGACTTTCCTAGTGGTCCAGTGGTTAAGAATCTGCCTTCCAATGCAGGGGACACTGGTTTGACACCCTAATGGGGGAACTAAAATTCCACATACTATGGGGGCAACTAAGCCCGCTTGCCACAGCTACAGAGTTATGAGCTCTGGAGCCTGTGTGCCACAACTAGAGAGAAGCCCGTGCATCACAAGGAAGGTCCCGATGAAGCCAAAAATAAATACTTAAAAAGTTCTCTTACATCCGGTTTCTTAAGATTTCATAATCAGAGGGGTAATTGTGAGCAAATGAGTATAAAAAGACCTCTGCAGAATTTCTGTACTTGGCACAGATCAAACCTAAATTCTTAAAATCACTGATGCCTTATTTAAAGAGCTTAAAATTCTGAAGATGACTGTTCCACAGCCAAACAAAAACACCCCCTGGCTCCTTTGTGACCACTAATGCAATTGACTTTCCACCTTTTAAGAATGTCCCCACCCCCTCCTCCTTGTCTTCCAATTAACTCACGTTTATTTTATATAAAGCTCATGGGCCTGTTGAGTTGATAATGCTAAAGGCTGACAACCACATAGAGGTACGTCTTACAGTGATGAAGTATGTGAGCGTGTTTGAATTTTCTGTTACCCAGCATCAAAGACACCGGGGCTCTGTCCTGGGTGAGTGGCAGGAGAGACCAGACTTCACTTGGCCAAAGCAGCGGGGTTCTAATGGAATGTTTCTGCTCCCCTTAAAAAAGGTAGTCAAGCATCTGTACTCCCCACTGAACTCCAATTTCCATTCTGCTTTGAAATTCTGCTTGCTCTGTCAGTGAGAGCCATATGACAAATGTTCAGTATGTCAGATTTGTTTTCCTTTTAAACTACATGTGAATTTCACCTTCAAAGTAGGGCTATGTTAATTTCCCAAAGCTCTTTAAATAATTGTATTCTTTTAAAAACGTACATTCTATTATTCTTTTTTGGGTTGTATTATGACTGGTGTTTGGAAAGTGGTTAGAGGATCACCGGTTGCATATTGGGTAGTGTGTATGTGATACACATTCCCAGATGTAAACAGCCGCTAAATTCATTATCTAGTTTGTATAACTGTTCTACTCATTTCACCAGGCTCAATTTAGTCATTTCCGGCTAGCAGAGTAGGTTTTTTCCTTCAAAAAAGTTGTTTGCATAAGCTTTTCTGAAAAGCATTAGTTTTGTCATATTCATGTTTATGTTGATAATTAATTGTTTGTGACTGCCAAAAGAAAGGGTGTATCTAATTGTGCATGGACCAAGTTACTCTTTTTGTCGTGTTTGTATGGTGACTAGTTCATACATTAATCAGTTGCCTGTAACATCTATTCAGAATTTCAAAGAATGAATCTACACATCTAGAATGTTTGTAAGTTTCCCTTGCCTTAAAAAGTCAGTTGATTAGTTTATAGAGAAGAGAGAGTCTAGGTGGACAGGGAAGTCAGGTCTTGTCTTTCTAAGAGGAGCCATTCTAGAATGATTTTGGTAAAATAATGTTTGTCTCTAAATCATTTCTCTATCTATTTACCTATATTTCTATCCATTAATCTCTCTGTAAAGCAAACATCCCACTCACTTAACAAATATAAGGAGTAGTATAAATCTTGAAAGAGATTAATACTTTCAGCAAAGAGATCAAGCAGTGACAGAGTACTAACTGTCTGGTCTCTTCCATCTCTCCATTCTCCTCCTCCTCCTTCAGTTTGATTTACTGCAATTAGAATTTTACAAATAACTTATGTCCATTAAAGAAATAGAATATTGAGAAAGTGAAAAACTGTTCAGTCTCCCTTAGGCTCAAGCATAATCACTTTTAACATTTTGGTATATTTCCTTCTAGCCTCTTTTGCCCTATGCATCCATGTTTAAAAGTTCCATAAGTGTGATCCTCTTGTGATCATACACTATTCTGTATCAAGCTTTTTTCACTTAATGTGAAAATATTTTTCCAAATCTTTATAAATATTTTCTTTCATGTCTGTTACCCACAGTGGGTACAGTCTACATAGTTTATTGAGCCATCACTTGATGGTTGAATATTGGGTATTTCACCTACACTATCTTTTTTTGGCTGTGCTGCATGGCATGTGGGATCTTAGTTCCCCGACCAGGGATCAAACCCATGCCCCCTGCAGTAGAAGCATGGAGGTTTAACCACTGACTGCCAGGAATGTCTCTCACCTCCACTGTCTGTGGAAATGAAACACCAGTAACAACAAAACAACATCAAACTTGAATTCCATGATGGTCTAACACTGTGGCTGTACATCCTATCTGCCTGCTGTGTTATTCACATGGAAGTGAGGGGAAACCCCTCTTCATCCGTGAGAAGTGTACATGAAACTAACCAAGGAAGTGTTTATGAACAGCCAACAAATCAGTAAGAAATGAGGACTGGTAAATGGAGTCATTTTATTTCATAAAGGTACCTCAGAGCTTTAAGCCCCACTCCCCTCGATTTTCAGTCAGTTTAGATTTCAGGGGTCAGTACATGATGCACCGTGATCTTGCCTTACACGGAGTTCAGTGTGAGACATCAAATTCTCCTTACTGAATTTTCAGAATCTGTGAAATAGGACTCCAGCCAGCCTGGAAAAGTCTACTTGTCTGTTTAGGTATTTATGAATGATCTTTCAATACTGGGTAGAAGACTATTTGTAGTTGTAGATTGAAGGTAAATGCTTCCAAAGATCCCTGTGCTTTTCTTTAAAAATATAAGTTGTAAAAAGTGCATTCCTTTTCTCCCTGAGGAGGCAATTTGGCTTTGGACTCTGGAGCCAGACAGCCTGGACTGACTTCCTGTTCCACCACCGTCTGCTGGGTGACCTTAGGCGAGTTATCTGAACTTGTGTAGGTGAGCAAGCTTCCAGTTTTCTCATCTGGAAAATGGGGGTAATACTACTCATTCATAGGTGTGTTGGAATGGTTTAAACAAGTTAAACACAATAGGCACTCAGTAGGGCTAACTATTATTGTTTTCCCCAGGCTCCTAAAGTTGTGCATTTCTAGTGCTTTAGATCACTTCTGTGCATGTGTAATGTTCTTCAGCATCCCTCAGTGAGGGGCTTTTCTCTGAGCACTTCTTCCCCAACTGGCTTATGATAATCGTAATAATTTCAGCTACCACTTAGAGGGAGTACTACGTGCCAGGTGCTCTGTATTATATGTATTATGAAGTGTATTATTCCGTTTTCACAGGTGAGGAAACGAAAGGTTGTAAAGGGTAAGTAACTTGCTCAAGGTCATAAAATTGCTACATGTAGGTCTAGAAACTAAATTCTGGTCTGGCTTATTTGCCACCACAAGGCTTTTGTAAATTCCTCTAAGGAGGGAACTTTTAAAATCTGTTACCGCTTTTTTTTTTTTTTTTTTTAAGATTTTTTGATATGGACCATTTAAGGTCTTTATTGAATTTGTTATGATATTACTTCTGGTTTTTTTTTTTGTTTGTTTGTTTGTTTTTTGGCTGTGAGGCATTGTGAGATCTTAGTTCCCTGACCAGGGATTGAACCTGTACCCACTGCATTGTAGTGTGGCGTCTGAACCACTGGACCACCAGGGAAGTCCCTGCTTACAGTTTCCAGTGCAGTTCTTTGAACAAACATGGTAGATCGTCAGTCAGTATTTTTTTAAAAATGAATGAATGAAAAAGTGAAATCGCAGATAAGAGAACTTGGAACTCTTATCTAGTAAGAAAACCAATCGTACTGCTTTTTAACAGCCGTGAAATTATTAGTCTTAGAATTATGTTCTGCTTCTGAACAGAACATTGCCCATGAGAGAATGATAGATTTGTAATTATTTGCATATGACACTGGTTGTATTTCATGTGAAACAAATTTAGACACTGTATGTGAGGTCCTGATTTGAGAAAATCTAGCATTACATAGATAATTGTTGCAGCAACTTTAATTTAAACAAAGTGAAGTGAAAGTTGCTCTTTGCGACCCCATGAACTATACAGTCCAGGGAATTCTTCAGGCCATAATACTGGAGTGGGTAGCCTTTCCCATCTCCAGAGGATCTTCCTAACCCAGGGATCGAACCCAGGTCTCCCACATCGCAGGTAGATTCTTTAGCAGCTGAGCCACAAGGGAAACCCAATTTACACAAAGGCTCTAGCTAATTCTAGGTCTAGTTTGGCCATTTGGTTAACAGACATTTATTTAACAAATACAGTGGGTCAAGCCCTCTGCTGGGCACTAGGAGTTTAAGGATAAATATGATGGTTCCTTTGAATGCTCTGCCTAAGCTCCTGGAGAATCCAGCAGTCTTTTTATATGTTGGATAGAGGACATTATGCACTCCCATGGTTTTGGTGAATGGCCTGTATACCTATATCTTTCACAGAGCCCCTCCTTTTTTGACTCAATCAGCTGTTTGCTTGCTATGTCCACAAAGAGGTCTCAGAGGCCTCCAAACTGAATTTATCCTTGAATCTCTGGGCCCCCTGTGCCCCAACCTTGTACTTGTTATATATTTTATCTTAATTGGTGGTACCACTGTCCTCCCCTTCATCCAAACTAAAACACTCAGTAATCTTTGATTCATTTTTCTCTCTCACCTTTTGCATTTAGCTAGTTACCAATTTTCCTGATTTTCCCTCCAAAATAAATCCTCAGCTGTGAGGGATTTTAGATTTTACCCTATTTGCAAATGAATGAGTTAGCCGGTTTCTTGGACACTGGCAGAAGACCGGAGACTTCTGGGTTAGAGACAAAGGAATTTATTGTTTTTAACTATAGCGGTAGCCAGAGTGTCAGCATTTTGGGGCAACAATTCCAATGGGGTGTCAGGAAGAGGGCCAGATGACACCTATATATGCAGGAACCCTGCATTTAGGAAACCTAAACCTTTTATATTGGATAGTAGGCATGTTTTTCCTTTGCTCCAGAGGAAGACGATGTCTTCCAAGGCTGTTGTCCATATAAACATCTTCGAAAGGATAATCTGGGGCCAAAGGCAGCCAGTGCTTTGCTCATGATTTGTATAGAAATTCTAGAAACCCACAGAGAATTGTCTCCCTACAAGTATGTTTCGC
Organism: Bison bison bison; assembly: GCF_000754665.1. NCBI lineage: Eukaryota > Metazoa > Chordata > Mammalia > Artiodactyla > Bovidae > Bison > Bison bison. The sequence goes on along the minus strand of NW_011477142.1, from coordinate 1,242,617 downwards.
ATCTGTTCCCTCTTCTCTTTCCTTACACTGTTAGATCAGGCCACCCCATCGCTCACAGGCTATATTGCAACAGCTTCTTATCTGGTCTTCCCAGTCCTTCAAGTCAGTCTCCCACACCTTGCTGGATTAGCCCTGTGCACCAGATCTGACTGGGTCACCCCCTGCTTAAACCTATTCACTGCCTGCTCACTGTCTGTGGTGAAAACCCAAGCTCCTTCGTGTGACACTATGGAGTTCTCCAAGCAGCCCCTGCCGGTCAGTGCAGCCTCAGGGAAGGGCAGCGTATCAGAGGGGTTACCTCCTTTTCTGCTCAAGTTACTTTACCTGTGTGGCCTCAATTTCTTCATCTGTAACATTAGGGTGATGGGACCTCCCTTATGGGGTTATTGTGAGGATTATGTCAGCCTCACACGCAGCCTCCATCCATGTCGCCTCTTGATTGGGTTTTCCACTCTGCCTCATGTTATAAGATCTGACCACATGCTTTTCTGTCTTGCTTTTTGCCACAGGGAGGGCCTCTGCTGCCCTCTCCCCCTAGTCCTTAGTGCCTGGGTTCAGGCTGGTGAGACACATCCTTTCTCCTTCCTCTGAGACTTGCTCTGAGTCTTCCTCTGAGACTTGCTCTGGGACTGAGCAAGTCTCAGCTGTTGAGCTGGAGGTATCCTTTAATGAGTCAGTTATTGCCACTGGACTATGGCCTTGGAGAGGATGGGGCTGTCTTATTTACCTTTGTCTTGCTGGCATAGAGCATGTGTTGGAAAATTGTTGAATGGATAAATGAAGGAGTAAAAGCAATTCACGTTCTACTGGGGTGATTGGAGGCTGGGGAGGAGGGCTGGAAGGCAGTTAAGCAGCCTGATAGCAGTGAAGGGGATCTGAGGAAGTGTTGGGCTGAGGTGAGAATTAAGCCCTGTAGGAGTCTAGTGCCGGAAGTTTGCTTGTTCATGGGGCTTGGAAGCCTGTTTAAAGTTATCTATTGAATGAAAGCGGCCCCTTCTGTTTGATTCTAATTATTCCCTTTCCTGAAAGAAGCTATTGCAAATGGAAGGTCATGCAATCTGCCTTCTCGTAAGATTTTCAGTTCCTCAGAATACAATGAATTCTCTGTTACCTGGCGGAGCGGGTAGAATGGAACTTCTTTTTAATTAAATTGTGTCTGCCACAGAAAGTGTGTGACCTTATCCCTCCTCCTGAAGTCCCCCAGGTCTTCAAGGCCTGGCTCCAATCACCCTCCTTGAATTTGCTGTCCCACTGGTGCACTCTGCATTTTGAGTTATCATTTTATGTGGGCATGTCCAATTCCCTAATGAGACTGAGAATTTATTAATTTTCCCTGAAATAGTTAACGGCATGCCTTTGAATTGAGAAGGCTCTCCACATACACTTATTGAGCTGGAATTCTCCATATGTGATAACCACTCTTGAATAGTTAGAACACAGCCTTAATCTCAGAATGTCAACTGTCTCCTCTAGAGCCTCCAGTTCCTCATGATAGCAGCTTCTCAATGCACGTTATAAATGTCTAATTTATAATTTTTATTAATTTTGAAATAAGGAAAACTGATATTTATAGAAAACTATTTGGAAAATAGTGATAAACAAACAAACCCCCCTGAAACAGCCAATACCCAAACCTCCTGATAACGACTTTAAGTATTTATGATATGCTCTCTTTCTTTGCTTTACATTATTATTTCTCTCTCTCTCTCTCAGCATACAAGGGGTCTTATTTTACCATTCATTGGGCAGTCTGCTTACTTCCTCCTAAGTTCAGTAGATATTTATAGAAGTGATGGTGCTGAAGACGTTCTCATAGCTGCTGTTTCGGCCCTTGGCCCACCACGTTGCCTTGTCACTGACTGTCCTTGTCTGACTTCTTTTTGTCTCTCTGGATTGACAAGCTGTTGTGTTCTGCTGTTTGATACCTGCATGCGTCTTAGTGATAAGTTCCCATTTTTTGAAGTCTCTGCTGTGTCCCAAATACTACATGTGTTGTACACACTTTAAAAAAATCTGTTTTCTGATAGACTGAATATTAGTAATGTTTCATTTTATAGATGAGGCATTTGGTTTAGGGATTTAATAACTATTAAGGATCACCAAGGTACAACTTAATCTAATTGCCACCCTCCTTCACGCTACTTACTTAGCTTTAAACTTGAACTTTCCTTAGTTGGAAAACTGGATTTTAGGAGCCGTGTCCAATCAGATTTTGGCTTTAAATTTCCCTCCAAGGGTACTACAACCCACATCCCTGGACCAACATAGTGGATATCATAAGCTTTACTGGAAAGAATGTGTGTGTGTGTGTGTGTGTGTGTCTGAGAAATGTTGTGGCTCTTGCTTTTATTCCTCATAGTTCTGAGACAGACTGCCCCCACATCTGTTTTCAACCCCTAGCCCCAGTACCAGAGTTATATTCTATTAACTCAAGGCACCTTTTCTTTGTAATTCATGTCAGTTTTCCTCCCAGCCACCTGCACAATCTCCTGCTTTCTCTCTGCCTTGCTCTCCAGGCTGTGAGTAAGTTCTTTGTGTATTTGCTGTTTTTGATAACCTCAGCTCGAGATTTAATGTCAAGGTGGGGTCCCCATTAAAGATGCTATTAATCATCCCTTCCCTGTTTGAAGATTTCTGTGTTGGCAAGCAGGCAGATAGAAGTAGCTGTATGTTTCCCAACCAGATGGACTGGTAGCTGAGGTGGGGGCTTTGAGCTGAAGCACATTCCTGTCATTATTTGGCAGAAGAAAGGCCACTGAGATTAATAGAGTAATCCTTGCTTGTGATCCAGATTCATCAGCTGAATCATAGAGCCTCAGTATTGGAGAGGACCTTGAAACTATCTACTCCAACGGTGTGATTTTATACTTGAGGAAACTGAGGCAACAGCTAAAGGAAGCGATTGAAGATTATGAATGGCTCAGGCTGCCAGGGACTTATGACATGATTGAGCCTTGCTCTCTTTTCCTCTGGGGAAGGCTAGTGAGAAATTTAGGAGAAGGCGATGGCACCCTATTCCAGCACTTTTGCCTGGAAAATCCCATGGATGGAGGAGCCTGGTGGGCTGCAGTCCATGGGGTCGCGAAGAGTCGGACACAACTGAGCGACTTCCCTTTCACTTTTCATTTTCATGAACTGGAGGAGGAAATGGCAACCCACTCCAGTGTTTTTGCCTGGAGAATCCCAGGGACGGGGGAGCCTGGTGGGCTTCCATCTATGGGGTTGCACAAAGTCGGACACGACTAAAGCAACTTAGCAGCAGCAGCAGCAGCAGCAGTGAGAAATTTAGTCACACTCCTCAGGTCACACAACTTGTTGCAACAGAGCAAGGACTCTCCTGTGTTCCTGACTTCAGGCCCAGGAGGGGTGACCTGGAGCCAAACCTGTGTCCATCATTTACCTGGGTGAATCTGTGGCATTTGGCTGGTGCAAGAGTGTTCCCTCTCTCGCGTTTCTTGTGCATGTTGAGTTCTGGTTGGAGAGACAGGAGTTCCTTCTGCAGTGAGGGTATAGACAGGTGGGGGCTTCCCAGGTGGCACTCGTGGTGGAGAACCTACCTGCTGATGCAGGAGAGGTAAGAGATGCAGGTTCTATCCCTGGGTCAGGAAGATCCCCTGGAAGAGGCCATGGAAACCCGCTCGAGAATCCCATGGACCGAGGAGCCTGGTGGGCTATAGTTCAAAGGGTCACAAAGAGTAGGACAACACTGAAGCAACTTAGCATGAACGCACATAAACAGATGGAGTTCCTTGATGTCCCCTTCAAGTTGACTCCCAAGGGTGTCTGGCTGGACTCTCAGTCCTGTGTTCTTGCCTCTGTCCCTCTGTCCCATGGAGGTCTTTTTCTACCTACACAGATGGGACTGCCTTCTCCAGTGTGTCAGGAGCAAGGGAACCAGTGAGGGGAAACCCAGGAGAGAAGAAGCCAGGGAGTGGGGCAGGGGTTGCTGGTGGCTCAGAGGTGCTGGCTGCTTGCAGTGGGGTTATGGGTTTTTAGAGAATTCCAGCTTTGCGGTGAAGATAGTACTTGCAGAATCCCCTCCATGGTGGGTGAGGTGTATCTTCCACATCCTGTACAAAGTGTCCAGACCCAAGACCTCTTACTCTCCCTTCATTACCTAGCTTAGTTATACTGGTTCATTCTTTTGCTGCTTTTTAGGGTTCAAGCCTATGGCTTGAGTGAGGAGAAAGATGAGGTTTGTAAAGAGGTCTTTCTGGTCCTTCCAGTACTAAAGCCCCTTGGATAAGAGCCAGGGAGATTCATCCCCCAGCGTCTAGGTGGTGGTGGAGGATTCCTGCCAGAAGGATCTGAGGCAGAGGGCGCGGAGGCTGCCATGCCAATGTCTCCACACCTCTGGCAGTGCAACAAAGAACTTCTGTCTGCCCTGCGAGGTTAGGTCGGTAAAAGCCACTTCAGTGGAAAGCCACCATCATTTTGCAACTTGATAATTAAAATTCTAGTATAAGAATTAAAGAAAACATGGGGCTCCGTTACTGAATCACTGAAATCCAGCTGCAGTGACTCTGCTATTGTTCCTCATGAAAATCTGTGGCTTTCTCACACACCTTCTTTGTTTCAAGCCTTGATTCAGGCTTAATCACCACAGGAAATAAGTCCCATGTGTCTGTTCACTGGTTCGGCCATAATCGTGATGAGGCTTTTGTGATGGGGAGAAATAAAAGATAGTCTTCAAATTAGGTGAGGTGGTACATGGTATCTCATCAAGAGCAGAGGTAAACAAAGCCCACAGACAAGGTGCTTTCGGAGCTCCTGTTTTGTTTTCCTGACAATTACAAGTATGAAGGCCAAAAAGAAGAGAAATAAGAATGAGGCAATACTGCTGAAGTGGACCATCAACCTGAACTAAATGGATTGATTTCTTCCCTTGCATACTCGGAGAAAATGGCCAGTTGTCGCTTTCTGCTATTAATAAAGAGGTCACTTTATCATTAGGTCTTTGAATCTGCATTTAATGGCTAAAGCAGATGGTTATAATTTCTGGCTTAGTGTGGCCACCTTATTAATAAAAAAAAGAACTGATGGAAAGGAAAAGGCTTCTTCATGTTTAACTACAGAAGCATAACACAAATGTTTTCCAGCCTTTCTTTGTGTGGAGAGCAGACCTAGAGACTGCAGTAAGATCCTGTTACACATTTGAAAAAAGACGTTTGCAGAGTGGAGGTAACTCCATTTGAATCCTTCCTTTGTTAAACTTTAAAGGGACACTATAAATACATGCCCCTGCTTCGTGGAAAAGGTATTTTGAAGGAAGCTCCAGGATTATATTTAAAAGTAAATTAATGTTTTAATAACATAAAGAAGAAAGTAGAAAACATCCATCTCATTTCAGAGACTGGAGGTCTGTGGTATTTTCTAAAATTATTCTCTTTGCTTACATTATTTTAAACTGCTTTTTTGGATCTAATTACTAGATTTGGATGAATATATCAAGTATCATATTTTGGTTTTTTTAAAGTCAACTGAATTTTTATGAAAACAATGGTGAAAATTTATGGTAGCAAATTTCTGTTTGGTATCACTGAGTCTGTATATTTCCTTATGTACTGTACTTAGTCACTCAGTCCTGTCTGACTCTTTGCGACCCCATGGACTGTAGCCCACCAGGCTCCTCTGTCCATGAGGATTCTCCAGGCAAGAATACTGGAGTGGGTTGCCATGCCATCCTCCAGGGGATCTTCCCAACCCAGGAATCGAACCCAGGTGTCCCGCATTGCAGGTGGATTCTTCACCATCTGAACCACTAGGGAAGCCCATACTTTCAAATTCCTGACCATTATAGGGAAATATAATGGTCAGGAATTTGAAATCACGGTGATTATACTGGCAATTTTTTTGTTACGTTCTAGCATTGTGAGGACAGTTTGGGAACTACTTCCAGTCATGAAGATGGCATGATTTAGAGCCCCAATGCACCTGGGTAGCAGGGCCAAGAAACCAGGGAGTTCTTTCCTAAAGCTCCAAAGAGTGCTTTCATCAATTTATTTATCCTATGACTTACATATCTTTCAGACTGTTGGTCATATCCTGGGATCTGTTTTGACAATGAATTTCTGTTCCATTTAATGAATAGAATGTGATGAGTATGTAGTGGTTGACTCTGAGATACAGAAAAGTACTGAATTCTAGGGATTGAAATATCTTCAAAGGTTACTTTATCCACTGGTTTTCATTTTTTTTCCACTAATGATACCTTTAAGAATTTACCATGGACCCATATGTAGAAATAGTTTGAATTTCAAATTATTAACAATAATATTTTCCAATTTTTATTAATCAAAGGCATGTATAAGAACCCATTTAGTTCATTTGGTCATTTATTTGTCAGTCTGTTGGCTTATTCATTCATTAACATTTTATCTACATTTATTTTTGACTAAGCACTGTGCTTGGGCAAGGGGAAACAAAGGAGGTTGTGATGGCCATTAGACTTGTTAAAATGCCCAAATCATGGCTGGACCATTGTTTTTTCTACCTTTGGACTCCAGGATACACAAATATCACTACATGGCCAATCCATCATGCTTTGTTTGTCTTCTTTTTTAAATTTTGAAATATCTTAAGTATACATTAAAAAAAAGACAAATTCCTTTTCACCTTACCATACTTCCTTCAGATTTTTTAAAGAAATAAAATAGCAGAATACTCCTTCCTAAATCCTCTTTCTTTTCTTTTTCAGAGATAATCTCTCAACTAAATATAATGTTTTTTTTTTTAATTTTCATGCATGTTTCTATGCTTTGTTATGGATGTATAAATCCAGTAATAATGCATGGTATTGCTTTGCCCAATTTTAAACCTTATATAAATAATAACTTACTGTACCTGACTCTCCATAGCCGCCTCTTTTTGTTCAATATTATACTTTTAAAAAATTTAATCTTGTTAATTTAGGAAGGCATATTAAGCTAGGAAGTTATTTTAGGTGATGTGCAGTAACTATTCTATGACGTTTTCACGATTATCAAGTACTCATTCTTCTGTTTTCCTTTTTTTCAGTATTATAAGCAATACTGCTGTGAAAAATTTTGACCATTATTTCTGTGAACATGTGAGAAAATTTCTTTAGGCTCTATACCTAGGCACACGATAAGAGTATACATGTCTTCAGCATACCTAATTGCTGAATTCCACCCCAAGTACTTTGTTCCAGTGTGAATTCTCACCTACAGCATACGAGTTCCTATTACTTCTCACCTTTTCCAACTCTTGGCATTGGAAGTATTTTTAGTTGTCTCTTATTTGATGGGTATGAAATAAACTATCAGAATTTGGATGTATAAAGATACGCCAAAAGTAGAATAAATACATCCAGCAAAGACTGAAGGCTTTCCTTTCCTTCCTGTTTGAATTCTATTGTAGGGCAGATTTGAGTTTGTGGTTGGGGAGGGGCATCCTCATCAAAGCCGGTGTGGCCCTTAATCAGGGTGCTGTACTGCAGTAGAAACACAGTTTTAACCACTGGACCATCAGGCAAGTCCCCAACTATTCTTTTACATGTTGCTATCCAGTTGTCCCAGGTGGCTCAGTGGTTAAAGAACTTGCCTGCCAACGTGAGGAGATGCAGGAGATACAAGTACGATCCCTGGGTTCGGAAGATCCCCTGGAGGAGGAAATAGCAACCCACTCCAGTATCCTTGGCTGGGAAATCCCATAGACAGAGGAACATGGTGAGATACAGCCCATAGGGTCACAAAAAGTTGGACACGACGGAACACATGTACCCATTATACACAGAACATATTCTTATGGATCTTTCTAAGGAAAGGGAAAGATCTACAATCCAAAGTGATAGAAGTTGTGTTTGGGTGGGAAGCAGTAGTCACTATGGCCTGACTTACAATGGATTTGAGGTAAAGCACCCTGGTCCATGCTCTAGTAGAGGCTGCTTCCAGCTTGTCTCTGGCTTATGCGTCCTCATCCATAAAACAAGAAGTTGGATTACTCATTCTTTCTTCAAGTGATGATTCTTTTTGGTTCCAGAATTCCATATTTCTCAATAGTAATGTCCCTTGGTACTTTAAGATGGTTTTGAATCATTGCTACTCAATTTTTCTTGAGATGAGAGGAACTTAATGCAGGAGCCATGACTCAGGGAAGAACAGTTAAAATTGCTAAAAAGTCCCCTTTGAAATTGCAACCTAAATTAAAATTGTGTAGAAAAAGACCCATGCAAAAGGCGATAAAGAAGAAATAATAATGTATAGACTGTGAGTGATTATTCCCCTCATTGCCCCATTTTCCTGTTTTCCAGATTTTCTTTAATGGTCATAGAGTAATATTCTTGGAATAAAATAATAAACATATGCAAACAATTATAAGCTCATTTGGTAGGAAAAAAGAATGTGATTTACACAAAACATGTGTTGGGCAAAGGGGGAACACCTG
>NW_011477142.1:1223237-1234111 GCF_000754665.1 Bison bison bison | reverse complement strand
TAATAATTTCTTAGGTAATTCCTGTAATCCTTCCCCAGGTTAAAGTTGGTGGATGATAAGTGTCTTTCTTTATGTACTGCTGCTGGAAGGATCCAGCGAAGATAGAAGGCCACTAGAGTGGTGTCTTAACATAAAAGCCATGGCAAAGCTGAGCGTAGAACCATTTGAGCTTCCCTGAATAGGTTAAGATCAAAAGAGAAAGTGAAAAGCCAAACTAGAGAGATTTTAACCATTGGGTCATGTAGATTATCCTGTTCCAAAGATGTCTGGCAAATCCATACTGTCCATCAGAGGTAAACATAAGAGTGGAAAGAATCATAATGCCAACTACATATGGAGTGTCAAATATGCATGTGATCTTTCAATTCTGGGAAGACCCTGGAATGTAGGAATAGCTGTTCTGATTGATAGTTGAGGGTTCAGATAGCTTAAGAAACTTGCCCCATGTGAGGAGCTAATCAGTGGTGCAGCCTGGATTTGCCCCAGTGTTTCACCCTGAGGAGGCCTGCATGTGTGCATACACTCTTGCCCTGGGAGCTTCTCCTTCCTTGTTTAGAACCGAAAGCTGCTCCCTGCAGCTTTTCCACACGTTGCTTCATTCTCTCTTCCCGAGCTCTCAGCCTCAAAAATCTGCTCCCTCTTTCACATGACAGCCCTTTAGATCATTGACAAGGGTTATCATGTCCATTTTGCTCTCACCCCTGCTGTCCCCCCACCCCCTACCTCAGTCTGTCATTTCTGAGAAGCTTGGAGAGGTGTTTTTATTCACAGATGCCTTCGGAAATTTCATGGTTTTTAGACTCATGCTGAGTTTGTCCAGATGTGCCAATATTTGTCTTATACTATATAAATTAATTGTCCAGGAGAGGAAGAAACCTTTGTAGGCACTTACTCACTAATGCAAACCAGTGCCTTTGGGTGTAGATGGAAAGGAAAAAATTTTTAAAAATGAACCAGATCGCTTTCACTGGGAGAGTGTCATTGAATTCGCACCCTACTTTTAGGACAAATCTGTAGGGTGACGGTTAAGTATTACCACAGAGTTTAGCCATGGGAAACTCAGGCTGACACTTGTACTAGAGCCCAGCTTTTATGTGAAGACATTGCAGAAATGGAGAAAGTGTGATAGTCTCATGTTTTATTATCAAGTTCTATAGCCCAGTGTTTATAGCCTGGTGGCAAAGAAATTAGTGCCTCTCAGATTTAGCAGAGTAACTATTATTAATATTATTACAAGATAATTGTAACACTATTGAGTAAAGTTCAAATGAAAAGCACAAACTTTTAAGGAGAGAATGTTGTAACATTGTTATATATGCAACTGAGCTCTCTTCATGCGCCAGAATGAAAAAAGGTGTCTAGAATGGATGAGCCTCAAGATCTAAATAATAATCATGAACCCTTTACCCCCACCCTCACCATCTACAGCAACAGCTGCTTCTAGTGATGTGCCTGGCAGTGTGGTTTGTATTAGATATCTCACTGAATTCTCAAAACTTGGAGGTCAATACTATTGTTACTCTCATTTTGCAGATGAGAAAACAGAGAGGTTAAGTATCTTGGCCAAGTTCACATATCTTGTGTGGAGCAGATTGAGAGTCCTAGCTGATACTTTACTCCTATTCCGTGTTTCTTTTCTTAGCAAAATAGACTATAAGTCGAACATTAAACAATGCACTGGGGACACATTAAAAAAATCTTTCATTATAAATGAAACATGAAGGAAAATTTTCCTAGTATGAGGTTTTCATAGTGACACACTCATTCTTGGTAAAACTAAAATTAAACCAAGACATTATAAACCTTCCAATTCCACATCCAAATATACCTTTTGCATATTAGTGTAATTCTCTATTAAAACCACAGCATAGATTAGATCACTCTAAATGATGCGTAAAGGCAACATGATTTGATGTAAAGATCGCCAACTTCTCAGAGAGGTGAAATGACTTGAATTTTAACTAGTGCTGCCTGTAACTGTCTCTGGGGCCTTGGTCCAGTCTCATATTCAGTCTTGAGTTCTCAATGTTCCCATCTGCAAAATGGGAGTGTTGCACTCTGATTGTGAAACTTCCTTTTAGCTTCACATGATGCATAATGTGGAAAATTCTTAGAGATGGAAATACCTTACCTGTCTCCTGAGAAACCTGTATGCATGTCAGGAAGAAACATTAAGAACCTAATATAGAACAATGGACTGGCTCAAAATTGAGAAAGGAGTTTGTCAAGGGTGTGTATTATCACCCTGCTTATTTCACTTATATGCAGAGCGCATCATGCAAAATGCCAGGGTGGATGAATCACAAGCTGGAATCAAGATTGCTGGGAGAAATATCAACAACCTCAGGTATGCAGATGATACCACTCTAATGGCAGAAAGCAAAGAGGAACTAAAAAGCCTATTGATGAGGGTGAAAGAGGAAAGTGAAAAAGCTGGCTTAAAACTCAGCATTCAAAAAACTAACATCATGGCATCCTGTCTCATCACTTCACGGCAAATAGATGGGGAACAATGGAAACAGTGACAGACTTTATTTTCTTGGGATCCAAAATCACTGCAGATGGTGATTGCAGTTATAAAATTAAAAGATGCTTGCTCCGTGGTCACTTAGACAGTAAAGACTCTGCCTACAATGCAGGAGACCCAAGCTCGATTCCTGGGTAGGGAAGATGCCCTGAAGAAGGAAATGGCAACTCACTCCAATATTCTTGCCTGGAGAATTCCAGGGACTGAGGAGCCTGGCAGGCTGCAGGCCATGGACTCACAAAGAGTTGGACACAACTGGGCAACTAAGCGGAGAAGGCGATGGCACCCCACTCCAGTACTCTTGCCTGGAAAATCCCATGGACAGAGGAGCCTGGTGGGTGCAGTCCACGGGGTTGCTAAGAGTCGGACACGACCGAGCGACTTCCCTTTCACTTTTCACTTTCATGCACTGGAGAAGGAAATGGCCTCCACTCCAGTGTTCCTGCCTGGAGAATCCCAGGGACGGGGGAGCCTGGTGGGCTGCCGTCTATGGGGTCTCACAGAGTCGGACACGACTGAAGCGACTTAGCAGCAGCAGGGCGACTAAGACTGCTCCTTGGAAGCAGTGTGGACAGACTTGACAGACTTAGTGTATTAAATAGCAGAGATATCACTTTGCCAACAAAGATTCATGTCGTCAAAGCTATGGTTTTTTCCAGTAGTCATGTGTGGATGTGAGAATTGGACTACAAAGAAGGCTGAGCACTGAAGAATCGATGCTGTCAAGTTGTGGTGCTGGAGAAGACTCTTGAGAGTCCCTTGGACAGCAAGGAGATCAAACCAGTCAATCCTAAAGGAAATCAGCCATAAATATTCATTGCAAGGACTGATGCTGAAGCTCTAATACTCTGGCCACCTGATGTGAAGAACCGACTCATTGGAAAAGACCCTGTTGCTGGTAAGGATTGAGGGCAAAAGGAGAAGGGGGTGACAGAGGATGAGATGGTTGGATGGCATCATCGGCACAATGGGGATGAGTTTGAGCAAACTCCAGGAGATAATGAAGGACAGGGAGCCTGGCGTGCTGTAGTCCATGGGGTCACAAAGGTTTGCACACGGCTTAGTGACTGAACAACACAACCATGCATAGTGTGTGTTTCTCTGGTGGCTCAGAGGTAAAGAATCCGAATGCAGTACAGGAGATGTGGGTTCGATCCCTGTCTTGGGAAGATCCCTTAGAGAAGGAAATGGCAACTTACTCCAGTATTCCTATCTGGAAAATCACATGGACAGAGGAGACAGGTGGGCAACAGTCCATGGGGTCACAAAAGAGCTGGACATGCCTTAAGCAACAGCCAAACAGCCATGCCTAGTGTGAAATGCCTGCTAACTTCAGAAAAAATAAAATGCCTTTGTTCTTTAACGAAAATAACCAACCTCAAGCCAAACTCTTACTTTGAATTTTTTACTCACTGAGGCTTTATTCTGAAAATATATGACATATTACTATCCTGCTGCCCATCTATTTAAGTCATTCTCCAAGTAACTTGTCAGGGCTTATCTAAATCTTAGCACCATTTAGGTGTGGTTGATTGCCTGGAAGGAGAAGTTTCCTGACTTCTTTCTCACATGGATTAGTACAGTGAAAATCTGTTTGGCTTCCTTCTCCTTTCCTTTGAGGACTTTGCCACTTATTTTCCAGCAGCAGTTTTTGAAAGCCAAATCTGAAAGCAGGATGGAATGGAGATATTAGCCGTAGGTCACAGTCGTCTGTCTCGTGAATTTCTTCTCCGCTTGTTTCTTTTCCCCTTGCTAAGTTAACTTCCTCCTTCACAAAACACTTGAACACACTTTTTATAGAGCATATCTTGCAGGATGGTCAATAGTCTTTTTCTCTTTTTTGCCTGCTGTGCATTATAAATCCATCAGAAATAGAGACAGAACATGTCTGTGCTTAGATGGTATCTGACACAAAGATGCTGCTCAGTAAAAGGTGAATGAGTGAAAAGATGCTGCTCAGTAAAAGGCGAATGAGTGAATAAGGTAGAAGAAGAGTTGCATTTCTAAATATATACTAATGAGCAATGCTTTAAGTTACATGAAAATATCCATTTATGAAACAGACAATTCGAATGTTTCCTCTTCGACCATTCTTAACCTGATCTCCTGAGCATAAAATAATTTGCTTCTCTCCTCAAAACAGTTTTGAGTGCCATTTGTTTGGTAAGTAACTATGTAGTGTCTCAGGACATTTTTTCTGTTCTCATAATATTTGTTTTCAAATATTTTATGATTGTATGTTCTTTTTTTAATCACAATCTGTCTCTATATAAAGGTTATAAGTTATTTGAAGGTAGGGATAGATATCAAATATTAATATTTATTAGTATAAAAAGGTATTAACAATATAATACAATAATTATATTTAATACAATTATAATATTTATCTGTTAATTTTAAAAATTATGTTTTCTCTGTGTTTCATTTGAATAGTCCTGATATTTGTGTTGTCAAGTTCACTAATCTTTATCTTCTATAATATCTAATCTGATATATCTAATCTGATGTTAATCTGATCCAGTATAGTTTTCATTTCAAACATTGTAGATTTCAACTCTAGAAGTTTGATTTGGGTCTTTTTTTAGTGTCTTCAATGTCTCCACTCAATTTTTGAACATATGGAATATAGTTATAAGAATAGTTTTAATATTCTTGTCTGCTAATTCTAACTTCCTGTGTCAGTTCTGGGTCATCTTTGATTGATTTTTCTCATCAGAGGTCATATTTTCATGCTTTTTGCATGCTGGGTAATTTTTGATTGCATGCCAGACATTGTGAATTTTTCCTTATTGAATGCTGAATGTTTTTGTATTCCTAAAAATATTCTTTGTTCTGGAATGTAGTTAAGTTGTTTAGAAGTAGTTTGATTCTTTTGAGTCTTGCTACTAGGATTATTAGGACTGGAATAGTACTTGATCTAGGGCCAATTATTCCCCAAGACAGAGGCGAGACCCTTTCTATGTGCTCTCCCAATGCCTAGGAATCATGAAGTTTTTTCATGGTTCCAACTGGAAACATCCTTTTGGAATCCCCCCACCCCCAATTCCTTGGGTAACTGCCTCACACACATGCACTGATCGATATTCTTTTCGAAATTCACTCTCTGGGAAGCTGTCTCCTGGTATTCTGTCTCTGTTTTTTTTTTTTTTTTTTGAACAATTAACGCTTTTATTTTTTGGTAGGATATAAAAATCTGTCTCTTAAATCAATGCAGTCTCTCCAAATATTTGGCTGAGGTACTTTTTCTTACAGATTCTAGTTGCCTTGGGCTCCCTGGACTGTTAACTCCATTTACTCACCTCAGGAAGTCCACTTGAGTTTCCCCTGCTCCCACACACCTTGACCTGGAGTCTCTCTCAGGTAGTAAACTGGGGGATCTGCAGGGTTCACTTGTTTTGTTTCCCTTCTCTCAGAGATCATTGCCCTTGGTGGACTGGTATCCAGGTCTTGACAGCTGTCCCTCTTTCTCCATCTGGGCCGGGAGTGGAAGCGATCCTTTTATTCTTCCTGTCTAGACTGATCTTTCATTCCCAACTTCCAAAGTGTGCCATCCCTGAGCTCATGAGACTGGGTAAGGAGCCTTCCCACTGTGTCCCCATCATCCCTGTGTCTATAGTGGCTTAGCAAGCACTCATCTCCCTGCATTGTTATCGCTGTTTTTGCTCTTTCTTTATTAGATCTTCTTTTTTTTTTTTTTGGTTGATTCTTTTTTTTTTTAATTTTATTTAATTTTTAAACTTTACATAATTGTATTAGTTTTGCCAAATATCAAAATGAATCCACCACATGTATACGTGTGTTCCCCATCCTGAACCCTCATCTCTCCTCCCTCCCCATACCATCCCTCTGGGTCGTCCCAGTGCACTAGCCCCAAGCGTCCAGTATCGTGCATCGAACCTGGACTGGCATCTCGTTTCATACATGATATTTTACATGTTTCAATGCCATTCTCCCAAATCTTCCCACCCTCTCCCTCTCCTACAGAGTCCATAAGACTGTTCTATACATCACTGTCTCTTTTGCTGTCTCGTTCACAGGGTTATTGTTACCATCTTTCTAAATTCCATATATATGCGTTAGTATACTGTATTGGTGTTTTTCCTTCTGGCTTACTTCACTCTGTATAATAGGCTCCAGTTTCATCCACCTCATTAGAACTGATTCAAATGTATTCTTTTTAATTGCTGAGTAATACTCCATTGTGTATATGTACCACAGCTTTCTTATCCATTCATCTGCTGATGGGCATCTAGGTTGCTTCCATGTCCTGGCTATTATAAACAGTGCTGTGATGAACATTGGGGTACACGTGTCTCTTCGTTTTCTTAAGGGCAGGAAATATCTTTTACATCTGGATTTTCAACACTTAAGGTAGTCCCAGGCATTTAACAGTTACTCATAAGCCTTTGTGGAATGAATAAATGAGCAAATAAGATTCAGTTTACAAAATATCGGTTTCTGAATAACTTTCAGGAGCTTTTTTTTTAAAACAAAACAAAACGGGAATGGATACATGTAATGTATGGCGGAGTCTCTTCACAGTTCACCTGAAACTATCAGCTATACCCAATACAAAATAAAAAGTTTAAAGTTAAAAAAAAATAGGAATGAGATTAACTGTGTTTTATATATGTAGTTTAAGACTTTAAAATTTCCAGATAATCAGTTGTTTATGATGGCTTAAACCTAGCTTTTAATCTGTTTATTTTCTGTTGCCTCTCATTAAGAGGTGGTTAATAAAAGCCACCTAATTAATGCTTGAAGTAAAATATGAAAGTAAAGGACCTAAGAATAGATTAACTATATTTTATAGACAAAGACAATGAATATTAACTTTTCAGTAACACACTCTATGGTTGTGGTGCATCCCAAGTCTGTGATTTATTTACTGGGGTGGTGGTCTTATCTCAAGTGGCTTTTCCATGTTCGATGTACTTGGATATCTGTTATCTAAGTAGAGTGCAGCTGGTCTGCAAATAGCTGTGAGTCTGTACCTTCTTATCAACTGGAGACAATTGACAGTGGATATGTGCCACGGGGCCCATGGTCAAGTGCAAGTCCATACTATATTTGGGTCTTTTAGAGTCCCTAGAGGGAACTATATTTGGTAAGCCTCTTAAGACTATCTTGTTCTGTTTCCTCAGCACCTCTTGGTTAGCAAAGGTGCCTTTGGAGTCTTCCTATTCTGTTATCCCCATTCCACAGTTGACATGATGGAAGTGGCTTCAGACTTGTGTTTCTAGACTCAGTGTTTTTCTTTTTTTTTCTGTGCATTAGAGATGGTGAGATCTGATTTGGCAGACTGCAGTGAGGATTAAATGAAGTAATAAATGCAAGTTGTCTATCGTACTTCCAGGCACACAGGAACCCCCTCCCACTCCCCCCAACCTAATTTAAAAGTGGCTACCTGCCCCTGAAATTGAACTATACTGACTGGTTACCAACAGACACATGAAGTTATTCTGTCTGTATCTCTCACTTACCAGCTTTTCCTTTAAGGAGGTTTTATGTGTGTTCCTTTGCTTTTAGGCCAAATACTTATTTTCCTAAAATGGTGTTTTCTTGACTTAAAACAGTCTTATGCTTTTCTTTGTTTTCACTGCTGTCGCCTGGTGATCGAATTATTTAAAGCCATCTTTGTCCTTCCTCCTTCTAATGCATGGCCAAGGCAGGGGGTGGCTTTAATTAACAGGAACATTCTGCATTAGCTAAGCAATTTCTCATTCTACCTCTCAGTTATTGATTAAATCTCTCCGTGAAGCACAAATGAAGCCTGGGTGTATTTTGCATATTTTCCTAGAATGGCATAGTGATTCTGTGGCTAAACCAAGATTAGACCTTGCTAGTTCTAAAAATCTGACTTTTTGCTTTAACGGGTAAACTATGTTGCCTCCAAAACTATGAGTTGAGTTTAGCTTTCAAGTGTACTTTGTATTTAAATCTGATGATAGACTTGTTTTTCCTTTTGTCTTCTTTAGATGAGGGCTTTGGATTCTTTTCTCTGCTGGGCTGGTACATCTGCCCTGATGGTGACCGAGGCATGTTTCTTGATGCTGTCAAGAATGCTAATTAAGATACTTATTTTCTTTTGTCTATGTTTATGATACTTGTAATTAGGTTGGTTAGATGGTAAACTGTGTTATCTCTCACTACAATGAGCGTGGTCCTCTATACACAAAGGAAAGTTTGAATGTGGGTGTGTGAGTGAATAAATATGTATGTTTATATTGTTACTGGTTTAAAAGCTCCCAGCTTACTGGTTTAAATATATACAGTCTTAGATGGGAGGTGGGATGATTGAATAAGAAATTAGACTGTGTTAGGATGGCCATGGGCCTTTGAGTGCCTATGTACAGATTAGAAAATGTGCCCATTTCAGTGTTTGTCTGTCGTCCCATGTCATGATGCTCTGTGTGGCTGGAGGAGTCCTGGATGGACTTCTGTCCCCACCTGCTCCCTGGGTTGGGTGGCCATCTGCACTGCTGGATGATGACCTTCTGTTTTGTTTGGCTAGGGAGTGTTGGTGTTGAGTGGTCTTCATGAAGGCAGTTACTGTTATCCTAGGCAATGTCCCCTTGAAGAGCAGGCGCCAGGGAGATGAAGATTCCCCCACTCCACTCTGTTCTGTCTTTGGGACTTTTTGTGCTGCTTCTCTGCCTCCCCAACTTTAAAATCTATTTCTCTGCAGCTTTTGTCCTATTGAAGGCTTGGTACCAAATGCTGTTGTCAATGTGACTTATGACCACTAGCGGCTTCATTAGTTTCTCCCATTTTGGTGGAGTCAAGGCCAAACACCCATGCTGGTGTTTGAGGTCCCGCTTGTCCTGGCCTTACTCTATTTTATTTTTATTTTTTATTAGAATATAATTGATTTATAATATTATGTTAGTTTCTGCTGTACTGGGCTTACTCTAGCCATTGAATTGCTTTTTTTCTGTCCCTCTATAGACACTTCTTCTCAGGCCATTGATGCCAACAGGCTCACACCTCGTGATCATAGCCCATGTGGCTCCCTTTGCCTGGATGCCCTCCACTGCCCCTACACATTCTGTAGAATCCTTTCTGTTCTTTTTAGCATCACCAACTCAATGGACATGAGTTTGAGCATCCAGGAGATGGTGAAGGACAGGGAAGCCTGGTGTGCTGCATCCCATGGGGGGTCACAAAAAGTTGGACACAACTTAGGCACTGAACAACAACAATAAAAAGCCCACTTTGGGTAGCTGTTCTTCCATGAGGATATATCATTCCCTCTTCCTGACCTCTTGGGTCATTTTTCAAAGCCTATTTGACTGTTTAAATTAAATATTAAATGCTAAATATATAATCAATGTTAGTTCAGATTAACTCCTTAGATCAAGACCTTACACACAGTTTATGCTCAATATGTAACTATGGTTTTTACTCTATTTGAATCACTGTCAGCCATTCATTCATTCACTCATTCAAAAAACAGATGTCCTCTCTGCAGGTGCTACTCCAGGTCTCGGGATTCAGAAATGGGTGAGATTTACAGATTAGGGTCCTAAAGCAGGGGTGATGGTCTGCAGTTTTTGGGGAGAGACACCATCGTAGGAGCTGGGATGGTCTCTTCGAGTCTCTCCCAATCGTCATACTCTAGGCTTCTAACACGACTTCCTCCAATGTTCTGGTCACACAAGGCAGTAGAAATAAAGCCTTCACACTGGGTGGATATATTACTTCTGACATTGTTTCTACCTCTTAAAATGGGGAGAACAGGATACGTGCTACATGTCATTATGAGCTAGATTCTGGGCTAAGTGCTTTACCCTTGTGATTGGATGGAATCTTCCAAATATCCCTATGAGATATATCTTGTTAGTAACTTTATTTTACAGATGAGGAATCTGGGACACATAAGGGTTAAGAAAATGGCATGCATGGAGGAGCTATGAGTTGAACTCAGGTGTGTCAGAGAGCAGAAGCCACATTCTCATCATCATGTAGCATCATACTGTGTCATGTGTTAAGATCCCCTGTACACAAGGTCAGAGTAACTAGCTATTATTATTGTCACTATTACTGCTCATAAATTTCGGCCTTTCTTTCCTGCACTGCCACCAAGTAGTATTCAGTTCAGTTCAGTCGCTCAGTCATGTCCGACTCTTTGCGACCCCATGAATCACAGCACGCCAGGCCTCCCTGTCCATCACCAACTCCCGGACTTCACTCAAACTCATGTCCATCGAGTTGGTGATGCCATCCAGCCATCTCATCCTCTGTCGTCCCCTTCTCCTCCTGCCCCCAATCCCTCCAAGCATCAGGGTCTTTTCCAATGAGTCAGCTCTTCGCATGAGGTGGCCAAAGTATTGGAGTTTCAGCTTCA
>NW_011477142.1:1222603-1223023 GCF_000754665.1 Bison bison bison | reverse complement strand
CTGGAAAAACCATAGTCTTGACTAGACGGACCTTTGTTGGCAAAGTAATATCTCTGCTTTTCAATATGCTATCTAGGTTGGTCATAACTTTCCTTCCAGGGAGTGTCTTTTAATTTCATGGCTGTAATCACCATGTGCAGTAATTTTGGAGCCCCCCAAAATAAAGTCTGATACGGTTTCCACTGTTCCCCCATTAATTTCCCATGAAGTGATGGGGCCAGATGCCATGATCTTAGTTTTCTGAATGTTGAGCTTTAAGTCAACTTTTTCACTCTCCTCTTTCACTTTCATCTAGAGGCTTTTGAGTTCCTCTTCACTTTCTGCCATAAGGGTGGTGTCATCTGTGTATCTGAGGTTATTGATATTTCTCCCAGAAATCTTGATTCCAGTTTGTGCTTCTTCCAGCCCAGCAATTCTCAT
>NW_011477142.1:1221946-1222503 GCF_000754665.1 Bison bison bison | reverse complement strand
CCTTGACGTACTCCTTTTCCTATTTGGAACCAGTCTGTTATTCCATGTCCAGTTCTAACTGTTGCTTCCTGACCTGCATATAGGTTTCTCAAGAGGTAGGTCAGGTGGTCTGATATTCCTATCTCTTTCAGAATTTTCCACAGTTTATTGTGATCCACACAGTCAAAGGCTTTGGCATAGTCAATAAAGCAGAAATTGATGTTTTTCTGGAACTCTCTTGCTTTTTTGATGATCCAGCGGATGTTGGCAATTTGATCTCTGGTTCCTCTGCCTTTTCCAAAACCAGATTGAACATCTGGAAGTTTGAGGTTCACGTATTGCTGAAGCCTGGCTTGGAGAATTTTGAGCATTACTTTACTAGCGTGTGAGATGAGTGCAATTGTGTGGTAGTTTGAGCATTCTTTGGCATTGCCTTTCTTTGGGATTGGAATGAAAACTGACCTTTTCCAGTCCTGTGGCCACTGCTGAGTTTTCCAAATTTGCTGGCATGTTGAGTGCAGCACTTTCACAGCATCATCTTTTAGGATTTGAGATAGCTCAACTGGAATTCCATCACC
>NW_011477142.1:1190170-1221846 GCF_000754665.1 Bison bison bison | reverse complement strand
ATGCTTTCTAAGGCCCACTTGACTTCACATTCCAGGATGTCTGGCTCTAGGTGAGTGATCACACCATCGTGATTATCTTGGTTGTGAAGCTCTTTTTTTACAGTTCTTCTGTGTATTCTTGCCACCTCTTCTTAATATCTTCTGCTTCTGTTAGGTCCATACCATTTCTGTCCTCTATCGAGCCCATCTTTGCATGAAATGTTCCCTTGGTATCTCTAATTTCCTTGAAGAGATCCCTAGTCTTTCTCATTCTGTTGTTTTCCTCTATTTCTTTGCATCGATCGCTGAGGAAGGCTTTCTTATCTCTCTTTGCTATTCTTTGGAACTCTGCATTCAGATGCTTATATCTTTCTTTTTCTCCTTTGCTTTTCGTTTCTCTTCTTTTCACAGCTATACATCATAGCTATTCATTAAAACTTTATTGAGTTTAATTGGTTCTGCATTTTGTGTGTGGGGAGATGGCTAACTGCCGTCTCTAAAGAGAAATCTTCATAGGAAAATATCATAAAATGGGAAAAGTTAACAACGAAGTACAGCAGCCAGAAAGGCAAACCAGTTAATGAGATTCTGTATTGGAAAGTTGGAAAGAAGCTAAAAAGAATGAAGGGTACAATCTGCTGGTTGACAACATTTGAAAATATTCTGGCCAGCAGATAGTGTTCTGAGCGAAAGAAATAGAGATGAGTCAGTTACATGGTTCTTCCTTACCATAATAACAGAGAGGAGGTGGGGCAGAGTCTTTAAGGTTTAAAAGACAATTTGTCCTGCAATCTCTTCCCTTACCTTGACACAAAGCTTGTCATGACCAAAAGATTTTATTTTGTCTGATGAGGGAGTTAGGTTAGATTTTCTTAAAGATGACTGGACCAGAAAATTAAAGATTTTCTGTTTTTGGAGGGGAGCTTTATTCTGGGGAGAAGCATAGCTATCCAGGAGGAATCTGGTAGAGACCAGGAACTTCCTTCTTCCCGTACCTCCTCCCAGTGCTTCACAGGCAGAACGAGGACATTTTTAAAGCTTTGTGAGGAGACAAAGCCGCAAACTGAGACGTGGCTGCCAAAACGTTTTTTATGGTCCTCTTGTGTTAGAGAGAAATGAGTGCTGCTGTGTATGCAAATTGAGAGCAGCATTTCCCACTTTGGTAATAGTCTGTCGTTTGGTTTTCTTTTGGATTTCAGCCCTTTCTCTCTCCTGTTGTTATTGCTCTGTTGCAGCCTGCATGAGTATTGAATCTTCAGGGCCGGATAGCCAGCTGCGGTGATGCCCATTTACACTCCAAGACAACTCTAAATGGGGCTTCCTAGGTGGCACTAGTGGTAAAGAACCCACCTCCCAGTTCTGGAGACATGAGACACGGGTTTCCTCCCTGGGTTGGGAAGCACCCCTGGAAAAAGGTATGCAATCCACTCAAGTATTCTTGGTTGGAGAATCCCATGGGCTGAGGAGCTCATCCACGGGCTACAGTTCGCAGGGTTGCAGAGAGTCAGATGTGACTGAAGCGACTTCGCACACATGCATAGCTCTAGAGAAAATATGTCTGCCCGCTGTCCAGCACCTTGGGCTGACATGCTCAGGAAGATACCAGAAGCTCCACCACAGCCCCCACTGCACCAGCAGGCTTGCTGGAAGATTATTTCCCAGGAAGTAGTTTCTGCTTCCCTTGACTTCTTTTTCAGCATCTGTGTTTTGCAGAAGGACTTATGATTGCTTTGCTGTGTGACACCTGGAAATACAATTTTCTTGGATTCTGCATTGAAATAATGGCCTTCATCAATAAAGTGGGAAACTATCAGAATGCTGAGAAAGTGTTCAAATGACTTGAGGCAATTTCAAAAGACTGATGTTCACTCCAGTCGGCCAGAAAGTCAGTCCTGGGCTTTCCGTGGTAACATGGGGCTTGGGGGTGGAGCGGCCCTTTCTGACAAGTGTAGGACTGATTTCTTGTATTTGCTAAAGTTTGTTAAAATAAAAATTCTAAATGACACATCCTGTAAAGAAAGTGAATGTCAATGACCTTTTATTTCAGATGAAGTAAAACATAGAGTATCCTATAATTTCTCTTTGCTATCATTTTTCCCATTTTAGGGTTTTTCTTCCTGTGAAGTTTCAATAAAATGCTTAGAAATATATTTTGCTTTATTGTAGACATGATATGTTTTAAGAGGCTTTCTTCTGCTCTGTGTCTGATCCATATGCCAAATGTCTTGACTTTATATCTCCATAACCCATGTGATCTTTCTGTGACTGCAGGAGAGACATATCTTTGAAAGTAGAATTTTGAGTGAAGAAAGCTAGCAGTTAGGGATTGATGACAAGGCTCTTTGGCTCATTGTTAATTCCAGCTGGAAGCTATATGCTGTCTCTTTTTAGGTCCTTGATCTAAGTGTATGTTTTTCTTTCTTGCTGTGGATTCTGTCCTTTGGCAGAGATGATATTTCTCATTTAATCTAATATAAACATGTCATCCTTCCTGATATAAACATGTGGTCCCTCTGTACCTTAGTGTCATTATCTGTAAAATGGGGCTAGAACATATTTCTTGACCTTCTCCATGGTTATCATGAAGCTTAAGTGGTAATATACAAAGAAGCCTTTTGAGAATTATTAAGTGTAATATAAACATAAAGTGTTAATCGCTCTGTCATATCTGACTCTTTGCGACCCCATGGTTGTAACCTAGTGGGTTACAACCCACTAGGCTCCTGTGTTCATGAAATTCTCTAGGTAGGAATACCAGAGTGGGTTGCCATTTCCTTCTTCAGGGGATCTTTCTGACCAAGAGATCAAACCTGGATCTCCTGCATTGCAGGCAGATTCTTTATCATCTCAGCCATCAGGGAAAGTGACATGTGATTAATTATAGCCTTTATGACATACAATTAATTATGGCCTTTATTATTTCATTCTATTTTGTGATCTCATACAATTGGACTCCCTTCAGCTCTATCAAGGCTGTATTGTCTTCTTTTCAGAAAAGTTAAATGTTCATTGAATGTCACAAAGCAAGTTATGGTAGAATAAGACAAAAGCTCAGGTCTCCTGACTCACAGACCAGCAGAATGCTTAGATTTGATTTCTGCTTTGCCTTATCATCTGTGTCATCTTTTCAGTGAGTGAGATAACTATCTCTTTTGCAGGGTTAAAATAGTACCTTAGAAGTAGCAAAGAATACTGCATCATGGTGGTCCTTTTTAACCCTTATTTATTGTTGCCTTCTTTGTCTACATGTCCTGGGCTGTCATGAAGGTAGGAAGACATGTTTGACTAGGCTCTGGCCTCCAGGGATTGACGGTCTAGTGGAAGGAGGCAGGTGAACAAATAAACATCCAAGAATCTTAGTTCTTGGCCCTGCTTCTTACTTGCAAGGTCTATCTGGGCAAGTCATGAACGTCTCTGGGTTCAGGTTTTCCACCTGCCCAGTGAGAGTACTGGACTATATGTACAAGACTGTCATGCTCATTGAGGCCTCTTCTAATTTGTCACCACCTATGGGTCTCTGGGACTGCAAAACTATACTCTGGCTGAATCTTCACAAACTGAAATAAAGGAAAGCTATTAACCTGATGGCATATTTTTTAAATCATTGTTTATGATAGAGTTCACAGGCTATCTACATTTTCTAACACCTAACGCCTTTGTATTGAGACATAGATGGTGATACTTGTTTGGTTAACCAAATGTCAACTTTGCAAAATAGCAGACATGAACATCCAATGAGGATTTAATAAAGGACATTCATGAATTAATTAATGCATTCTCTACTATTCTCTGCAGTCCTCTAGTGCTTTTATGATAGGAACCTTTATTATATTAGGTCATCTCCCTGTTTTTCCTAGAAAGGACCATAGAACAATAATAGCTAACATTTATTTTGTGTTTGTCTATGTGCTAGGTAGATGTCCTAAGTGCTTTCTTTATGAAGACTCATTTAATCTTTACCACATTTGAAGCTGGTGTTATTATCAATCCCTGTCTTAGAGATAAGGGAACAGAGGTACAGAGGAATAAGTAAAAGTTACTTATTTTTAAGTAACTTTTATTAAGGAATAAGTTCAAGATTACACTGCTGTGAAGAGACAGAGGCAGGATTGAAACTTGGGCAATTGGTCTCTAGCCGTCACTGTTTTCATGACTGGACCATTGTCTGATGAAAGCCGCTTGCCCTCAATTCATGTCAGAGAAACTGGAGAAATTCATCTGTTACAAAGCCACAAAATGAGAAGGCACATGAAGCATCTTATCTGTGGCTCTAAACTTGGCCAGATCCTCAAGCGTAAGGGCTCTTACTTTGTTCCAGGGTTCCCAGTCTGTATTCTTTGTCTCATGTGACTCATGAACCTTTGGGAATTATGTACAAATTGTATTTATGAGTCCATGTATGCTGTTTTGGTGTCAGTTGGGGTAGACTGCTTGGTGATTTCCTGTACATTACTCCTACTCTGTCACTGGCAGAGTTCTAGCTGACAGGTCCTCAGCAGCCCTAAATCTGAATGAATATTCTAGGGCTAAAAACTTGGGCATAACTATCCACTGAACAATTTGAGTGACTGTGGGAACCTAGGAGAACAAGACTTTCCAAAATCCCCCCTGTTCCTCAGAGCTGTGTTGCCAGGATGCAGTCGGACAGTGCCCTTTTCTGTCCTGGAAGTCCTCCAAAATTTTCATTTTTTTTTCCTTTCTTCTCAGAAGTGTGGTACCTTCTCAGAAGGTTTTGAGATTTTTTTTTGTTTTATATTATTTTACTTCTTCCTTACTGGCTTTGTGCGGAAATCAGATGTTTATAAGCTTTTTATTACTTATCAATCCATGAGTTCAGTTTCCCATTTAACTTTTATGAATGTTTTCTTTGTTAAGATGAGTCCTTTCAAAACCTTGTAAAGAATGTTTTACCGTATACTAATGTAAGAGTGGAGTGGTAAAACTAGAAAATCTGACAGGAAACACACACATACACACATGTATTCCCATAGGCAGTTTAGCTTCAGTTTACAGAAATTAAGTGTATCTCTTATGGAAAAAATGGAAAGATGTTATCATTTTATTGTTGTGTTATTTTGTAGTCCTTATTCTGTCCTAATCTCTGATTATGGCTGGTTATGTAGTTCTTTTTTGGGATGAAAATGGGCCACACATATTATGCTGGTCTAGATATTAGAGAGCTGACAACATTCTACTACAAAGTAGTTTTGTTTTGGTTCAGATGAGTAATAAAACTAGTCTATCTATTTTGCTGTAATCTGGCAAACTGTACCATCTATATCATTCTTTTGCATTACAACAAAGTTTTAATGTTGTTTCAGTGGGACTTCCTTTAATGACTTTAAAGGCATTGCCTTTACAGACAGGCTTTGCATTCAGATCCCAGCTCTGTCATTTACAAGCTGTGCTACTTTGAACAAGTTTATTTTATCTCTTGGAACCCTATTTTCTGCACCTGTAAAAGGGGAGCAGCAGCAGCAAAGGTGAAAGTAATAATTACATGTTGCTCAAAGGTTTGTGAGGAGTGATATAACCCTATACATTTATCATAACTTTTCACACAGTAAGCACTTGCTAGATGACTCTTGTTGATTGGTTGATTATTATTATTGTTGTTGTTGTCATTATAATAATATATTATAATATATTATCATTATTCATTGTTATCATATACACACACACACACACATATATATATATATATATGCCTGGCATATTGCCTGGCACATAGTAGGCACCAGACAAATATTTTATTGACTTTGATTGGACATAGTTAGCTTTGGTGACTGAATCAGAGGTGGCTAGTGTCTCACTTTATTTACTAGATTAGCTAGGATGAAATTGTTGAAGGAAACAAATCATGTCTCTACCTTTAACATCCACAAACTTCATAGTGAGGTGATCTTGAAAGCAAACAATGAAATGTGGCAAAATGGGCAGGGAAAAGATACAGCCACCTTCGAGGCTGTTTCTAGGAGCAGCAGTTGTTTATCACCCTAGAGGCTGACACTTTGCTTCTCTCCCTTGAATGAGGAGAGTGGAGTGGGGCAGAAAGGTTGCTGGTTGTGTTCATTAATTTTCTTTCCAGAACTGCCATGTGTCACCAGATTGCCCCCAGCCACCAATGCTGTTTGGCAGACTTCTCTTTGCCCAAGAGAAGCCAAAATGTTAAATTGGTGGAGCTGACTAGATCTGACAGAGAAATGCTTCACTCTGGCCTGGATGTCTAAGTGAATTTGGTGTACTCCTTGTGGTCTGGGGCAAATGCTGGAAGCTATTAGAATCCTGAACAAAACCCTCCATTCAAAGACTGCTCGTTTCCTGCTGGGGTAATCCAAGTATCAAACATGAACAAATCTGGGCACGGAGAATGTGGTGGCTCTGTGCAGAATCCACCGAGGTGTCTGAGACAGCTCCCTCAGTGACTGAGAACGTTACTTCCACTTGATCATCTCGAATCAGTGGTTTCTTTTGAAAATCAGAGCGCCATGTTTCCTACATCAAGTATGGATGAGAACTGGTTGCATTTCCTCTTGTCAGTCAAATTTCAGACAGGGGAACTTTCTCCTTCCCTTGAGTTCTAGAGGCCTTCGTTTTTGTTTTCAGTTTAGTGTTTTGTTTTCTAATTCTTTCCTTTCAAGTTTCCTTCCAAAATCAGAGAATATCATTAGCCACAGAGTCTGCTCTTTTAGATTTGGCCTGTTCAGTGGCTGGAAACGATTTTATTAAGAAGCCTTTATGGGGAAGTTATGGTTTATCTCATGAAATATCTGAATGTGTCATAAACCGTTTCCTTTCTGTACCAAAATTTATTTTCTGTGAAATTCCAGGTGTTCTTTTGCATAGACTTGAAAGGAAAAGAGTTGTTAGTCAGTTCAGGGTTTTCCCTAAGAAGAATATTTTCTTGTGATGGATTAATTGAGGATGAAATCAGATAGCATAGGTGAAATCACCGGGTATGCATAGAGAAAGCCATTAGTTTAATGCATTTTGTGGGACAGCTGGTTTTGAATGGTGTGACATTAAAGTTAGGCAACTTTTCCACTCCTGCACTTATCAGACTGATGGGAGCTCTTTTCTTAGATACTCTCACTCCTGCTAGACTGGAAACTTCTGGAGAAACTGGACAAACCCTTATTCATCATTGTATTCCTAGTTCCCAGCATCTCATTAGACACATAATTAATGCTTTTTAACAATGAATGAATAAGTAAGATGTTTTTATAAAACTTGAATGTTAGACCAGGTGGTTGGACAAAATAAAGCCGTAGAGTGAGTTTATGAGGCTTCCTCTTATATATTCAACCTCATTTTCACCTTCTGTCTATGCTTTTTCTAGGGATGGTTTACGTAGTGAATCTGGTTTTCTTTCCTCATTAAGGAATTCAGCTACATTACTTAATAGTCCCAGTCATGTTCCTTTCCCCAAAGAATCTGAATGAGATGTGAAATACATGAAATGATAACGTCAAATGGGAAAGATTAACCTATTCTGATGACTTTTAAGGAGTTCTAACTAGCAAGCAGCTCCCTTGTCGGTAGACAGTGGTCCTGTGTTATGTCAGGGGTAACATGGTGATTCACTTTCAGAGAGCTTTTTGTCTTTTCCTCCAAGTTATGCTGACCTCTCAGATGAAAATATTCCCCATCTAATAAAAGTCAAAGCAAATTTATGGACCTGCTCTTGACCACTTGTCCTTTATGCTTTCATAGAAAAAAATAAATCTAGATTAAGATTCATAGGTTACTGTTGGACCGTGTAAATGGTGGTCAGGGGCCAAATAGTCTACTTTTCTTGGTTTTCCCATATTTTCCTGATTATGGCTGTTTGGGGGGGATATCGAAGCTTATGAGGTGAAGGCTGCTGCAGAGAATGGTAATGTAATTAGTTCTCTGTACAAACATTAGCTGCTGCTCTCATTCTCCAGCACCACACAGGTTGGGCTGAGTTGAGGCTGATGGAAGAGTAGCTGAGGCCTGTCAGGACAAATGAGAAGGAAGACATTCTGTAACTAACGGTCCAGAATGTCTGTTAGTGGTATCTTTTGTTGCCAGTTCAGTTCAGTTCAGTCGCTCAGTCATGTCTGACTCTTTGCGACCCCATGGGCTGTAGCATGCCAGGCTTCCCTGTCCATCACCAGCTCCTGGAGCTTACTTAAACTCATGTCCATCGAGTCGGTGATGCCATCCAACCATCTCGTCCTCTGTCTTCCCCTTCTCTTCCCACCTTCAATCTTTCCCAGCATCAGGGTCTTTTCCAATGAGTCAGTTCTTCACATCAGGTGGCCAAAGTATTGGAGCTTGAGCGTTAGAATCAGTCTTTCCAGTGAATATTCAGGACTGATTTCCTTTAGGATAGACTGGTTGGATCTCCTTGCAGTCCAGGAGACTCTCAAGAGTCTTCTCCAACACCACAGTTCAAAAGCATCAGTTCTTTGGCGCTCAGCTTTCTTTAGAGTCCAACTCTCACATCCATGCATGACTACTGGAAAAGCCATAGCTTTGACTAGACGGACCTTTGTTGGCAATGTAATGTCTCTGCTTTTTAGTATGCTGCCTAGGTTTTTCTTTAATATGCTGCCTATGCTGTTCTTCCAAGAAGCAAGCATCTTTTAATTTCATGGCTGCAGTCACCATCTGCAGTGATTTTGGAGCCCAGAAAAATAGTCTGTCACTGTTTCCATTGTTTCCCCATCTATTTGCCATGAAGTGATGGGACTGGATGCCATGATCTTAGTTTTCTAAATGTTGAGTTTTAAGTCAACTTTTTCGACTGAGGGACCATCACTTTCTTTTTTTTTGGCTTCCCTGTGGCTCAGTTTGTAAAGAATCTGCCTGCTATGTGAGAGACCTGGGTTCAGTCCCTGGGTTGGGAAAATCCCCTGGAGAAGGGAAAAGCTACCCACTCCAGTATTCTGACCTGGAGAATTCCATGGACTGTATAGTCCATGGGACATGACTGAGCGACTATCACTTTCATTTTGTTGCCGACACCATGACAATTGCCCTTTCTACCTATTCCCATGGGATTTTTGTCTTTTCATCACTCATTCAACAAGTATTTGTTAGATGTCTACTCTTTATTCTGTTTGCTGTCTATTTAAGGAATTACTTAAATGGCTCATGAATGAGTGCGTGATGACTCAAACATGGGTCTGTTCCTCAAGATTCTTGTCACCTAGGAAGGGAGATAAATATGAGACAGAGAGTAATCAGGTCATAAGATATGGCAAGATGCAGAACAACAGGCTTTGGAATTCGATAGTCTTGATTTCAGGTTCAAGATCTACCACTGTTTAGCTCTTTTGACACTTCAGGCAAAGTTACTCAGCCTGGTTCAAGTTTGGTTTCTCAGCCTTTAAACTGTGAATAATACATTCCATTCCTGGGAGGATTGCTTTAGGACTTGAAGGAAAAAATAAAAGCTACAAAGGGGGCTTGGTGTAAATTAGACACTTGATGAATGGCAGCTCTTATTACCTAATTATAATAGACCAGGTACAGATATGTGAGCTTGGAGGAGGTGATTGTCACCCATTGGATGGTGGGGAGAGGAGTGAGAGTGTCAGAGAAGGGACCTGGAGTTTCATAGGGGACAGACATCTGAGCTGAGCTTGGGAAGATGAGTAGGATTTGGACATGTGGTGAGAGGAACAGAGAAGAAACAGTGTTCAAGACTTGTTATGTATTTTTACACTTTTTTGTTTGTTTTCAGCAAATAAGCACTCACTTTCCATCATTTTTATTTGCAGTATGTGAATCAAATCATCATGTTACTGAAACCTTAACATGAATCCCAGTGCCAAGAATCATGTGTTTCTTCTGTTTTCTTTTGTTGTCCCCCAGCACCCTCTATAAACAGTGTCTATTGAATGATTGCAGAGGCTCATGTCCTGGCTGTGTTGAAATGTCTGCATTAGTAGGAATGTCCCTCTGAAGCCACTGTACCATCACAGGTGTTTTAGAAAAGATGCTCAGCTCCTAAGTTCTAGTTGTTTCTTAGAAC
Organism: Bison bison bison; assembly: GCF_000754665.1. NCBI lineage: Eukaryota > Metazoa > Chordata > Mammalia > Artiodactyla > Bovidae > Bison > Bison bison. Next base: position 1,211,861 of record NW_011477142.1, on the reverse strand, counting down.
AGTGAAAACCTAGAGATATTAGAGCAGGATCATAACCTGTGGGCTCATGCATGGCAAAACCTTGACCATGATAATGATGATTGTGGTTATTACTAATTATTTGGAACTTCTAACAATCCAGAATTTTAATTTGTGAAGGACACATCACTCCTTGGTGAATCTGAATATGCTGCCCTTATCTTCCATGCTGGTCTGCAGCTCACTTTGGCTGGGCCAGCTTTGGCCTTTCTGCCCAGTCTGTGTGTCTATGTTCCTGGCCTCTGTGCCAGCCTGCCACGTCCTTGAGATAAAGTATGCTGTACTACCTCTTGTTAGGCCTGCTAAGAAAGGGGCTTGTGTCCTACAGGAAAAGTATCTGATTCACAGTGCTCTCTTCTTTTTGTATGCGGTGAGCTTCATCTTGCTCTTCCCCACATATTTTTTAGAATAATAGTATTAATGACTGTTATTATTATTCTGGTACACAGCTTAGCTCTGTGGTGTTGGGTTGTTAGGAATCCAGTGTTTGTTCACTGTAGTTGTAATTTTTCTGTTTTTTGTCTCAGAGTAGGAAAGCGGTACTTGTGGAATACCTCATTCTATTATTCTAGAATGCTTGTTAGACTCCCCAAAGAGGTAATATACTGTCCATAAGATTTGGGCCTAGAGGCATAGGGTATGATCAAAAGGAAGCTTGCAGCTGGACATAGTTCCCTGTGAAGTGAGAGAGGTAAGTAAGTAACCCCAGATAGGCCTCCTAACTCAGAATTTTCTAAATGGTTGATGCTTGGCTAATATGTTATAAAGCAAATTAGTTTATTTATGTATCACATAATTATATACTCTGTATATAATATGTAATTGAATGATTATTTATTGCACATAAGTATTATAACAGAAACTGAACTCAAAACCCAAGGAGAAGTGTGTGTGGTTGCATCACTTGTAGAAATCAAACTTTTAATATATTTTTGGGTTCCTTACTAGTCCCTGTCTATGTATCCATTAACAGTATGGTTGGAACCATATGGTAGATATCCTATCCGGGAGTGTTCTGCTGTTTCCAGCTCCCCCCCTCCACACACATCATTATGTTATTCACATATGCTTTCAAAAATAAGTATCAATATATCTCCATGTAGACGTTTCATTTTTCTTATAGAACCTGTGGTTTAAGCTCTGGGCAACTAAAGGAAGCTCCAACTCCCACCTCACCCAGGCATTTTGTTTTCTTTTTGCAGTGAGAGGGGGAGTTAGGTGTGGTGGCAGGAGGGTACTGCCCAGAGTTCATTGTCCAAGGCTGTCTTTGGTGCTTTCATCAGAAACCTAAAGGCATCATCCATCAGAGTGAAACCTGTAAAGAATAGACTTTACAGACAGAGAAGGAGAAATATTGTATGGCATCCCTTATGGAATCTAAAGAGAAATGATACAAATGTACTTATGTACAAAACAGAAAGAGACTCACAGACTTAGAGAATGAACTTATGGTTGCCAGGGAGAAAGAGGAAGGGGAAGGGTTAGTTAGGGAGTTTGGGATGTGTACACAATGCTGTATCTAAGATGGGTAACCAACCAGGACCTACTGTGTAGTTCAGGGAACTCTGCTCAGTGTTATATGGCAGCTTGGGTGGGAGGGGAGTTTGGGGAGAATGGATATATGTATTTGTATGACTGGGTTCCTTTGCTGTTCACCTGAAACTATCACAACATTTTAAATCTACTATACCCCAGGACAGAAGAAAAAGTTAAAAAAGCAAAGAGGAGACTTTAGAAGGAAATATTTGAGGGACTCTGGGACATTCTGGAGATAGGTTCCTACATTATCACTTTGAGTGGAGAAGTTAGGTGCAGGTAAATGGTGACTAAAAGAACCAGTACCTTGGCTTACTTGGAAGTGCTTTTGCACTTGGGTTTCAATCCCTATGATGCTGTAGGTGTCCTGTCTCTCTGCCTCTCTTTCTCTCTATCCTCTAAGAATATGCAGCATCACTTTGGAGACAGATGGTAGGGATTTCAGGGGAGTAAGATAGCTAGAAACTTTCCAAAAGTTCCAAAAGTGGGCACAGTGCATATGATGTTTTCCAAAGGGAGTGCTAGGGGTTAGAAATGAAGTTGAGGGTGAGAGAGAGTGGAACCAGTGGAGCAGAGAAGAGCAGTGGCTTTGAAGTCAGACAGCAGAGGTTCAGATCTTTGCTCTGGCACTAGTTTGGTGGCCTTGGACAAATTTCTTAATGTTTCTAAATCCTTCTATGAAGAAGATAATTACTGAGCATCACAACTAAAGTTGTGATGGAGATTAAATTGGATGATGTAAATAATGTACAATGCCTGGTATAAATAGTAAGCAATCAGTGAATGGAAAGCATTATTACTATTGTTATTTCCTGTTTCATCTTATTGCTTTCCAAACTGGTATCTCTCGACTAAGGTAGCAATGAGGTTTGTAAGTCATTTTTGGTATTTCAAAGTCTGAGGGAAGTAGACAGTTTTGCTCATTGTAAAAAGGACACGGGAGAGTTTTTTGAAACATGGCACCCGTTGGGGGAAGAATACCAAAGAGATCTGTGGTGTTGAAAAAGCTGGGGCTTCTGACTCAGAATGTTAGCAAGTTCTTTAATGGAAGCTTGTGGTTTTCCAGCACTCCTGGGAGTAAATAGGGGATAATATGTCCAAGGCCTTGATTGATTGGTATGAAGGATCATCTCTGTGGAGTATCAGAAGTCTCCAGAGTCCCCATTGCTCAGTCGTGTTAACTGGCTTGTTGAACATGCTCTCTCTGCCAAGTGTCTTCTTGGAAACTGGAAGCACTGAGAAAACTGCTAGGCAAATGGAAACCGGTTTCTCTACCCAACTGGGTAGAGCATTTGCTCTAGGCAACCAGACAGGCTCCAGGAGACAGTTGTCTCTACAGTGCCTTTTTTTAAAAGCTGTAATTTAAACTGACATCACTTGATTTTGACATTGCAATAAGGTCTCTGTAGACTTAACATTATGTTCATTTTCCCATGCACATCCTTACTGGAGATTGATGGATTTACACCAACATGGAAACTGGCTGGAATGGAAACCATCCAGAAAATGATTAGGGAGCTTGAAGCTTTTTGAAACTGGGCACAGTGTGCATTAAGTCATTATTGTTTTAATGAAACTTGTCTTAGCTGGGGTCTCTTAACCACTTGTTTTCTAGTTTTAATACTGAGTCACTAATTTACACTAATGAGATGCTGTCAAGATTAAACACCAGTCTTATACTGTGTTTGCCAAAGTGTAAGATCTAAACCTGAGATGTGGCTTTGCAAAATCCTTTGTATTAAACTTGTGGAGAAATAGAAACAAACAAACTGCCTGGTTTCAACAGAAACTGTCAGCATACACATCTGGGAAGAAACTCATGGTAAATATGTTTTATATTATAACAGGGTGGTCTACAGTAGGTCTCGTCAGTAAACAACTAAATATCACCCTTCCCTCAATTTGCATACTGACGCATCTGGTGTGAAATGCTGTTCCCATCAGCTTTTGATGATCTTGTCTGTGGATCATCCACTATGAGAAGTGTCTCTTAAAAAAGGGAAGCAGCAAGGCAGAATAGAATGAACATAGGTGTTAGACTCAAATACACATAGGCCCAGGTCCCTTTTTTTCCAGTTGTGTGGCTACATAAATGTCTTAACCTCCTTTTGTCTTGAGTTTTCTCACATGCAGCATGGGGTGGTAACATTTATAGGGCATTGCTGTTGAAAGGTTTAGTAAAGGTGGTTCAGGTAGACAACGTAGCACCTCACATACAGCTTGTGCTCACTTAAGGGTAGATAGAAACACACACACGTTATCCTATTGAGTTCTTCCCAGGTTTGTCCAAGGCCACCCAGACTTTCTTGGTCTTCTCTCCCATTATCAGTTAGTGTATGTTCTTGGAGGCAAAGTGATTTCATCATTGGTTTGGAGGGAGGAAAATAATTAAGGCAAGTCTATTGCTAGAGAATCCACCTATCTTTCTGCAAGGTCAAATGTAAATGGTTTTTAGACTGCCCGTTATTTCTTTCACTTCTTCTCTTCATTAGTGGTGCTAATGGAAACATAATTACCTTTTTACTTTGTTAGTCATAATCTTTTGGCCTCTTCACATCCCAAATATTGAAAATACGTTGTGTTTTTATGATCTCTTTTGGCTTCCCAAACCCAGAGAAAGCCAACGAGAGGGTAGAAGATGACCTGAGAAGTTTCCATTCCCGAGGGTAATGAGGGTATATTTATGATTTTTGTTCTTCATGGAGACGTTGTTCCTATAGAGAACTTTTCTCTCTCTCTCTCAGTTGGAATCAGAGAAGATGGTAAGTGATGGGAGATATGCACTCTGAACTGCTTTCATCAAATCCTGCTACAATTTCTCTTTGCACTTAGTTCTGAGGTCATTGGTGCTCTGTGGAGACTTGCCCTCCACTGATACCTTTGCTCCTACTTTCAAGGTGGACTTTGGATGCTTGTTTGAGTGATTGTAGCTCCTGCTGAATGGTGTTTCTGTTTCAAATTGTATCGCAAAATATAGAGTAAGATATTTTTTTGTTGGGAGATCTTGTTTCTCTTCTTAGTCTATTCTCCGCTTTCACCCCTCCAAACTATTCTTTAAAAAACAAAACAAAGCAAACAAGACCCTGTACTAAGAAAACGTCTTGAAGGAGTGAGCAGCCTAGGTCAAAATATTTTCCTGATAAATGGTAGAATTCTGTTGCCCACCTTGTGATTGGCTTATTTCAGTGTTTTAGACTGAAAACAATTTAGACTCACACTGATGGAGATGAAAAAGAAAAGAAGTATTTAATATCATTAAAAACCCTCAGAATTGGTTTGGAAAAAGTATTCTTTTTCTATGGAAAATTCACCATCTTCTCTTGAAGCAACATAAAATTTTTAGGCCTTTTATGTCTTTTATCAAATAATACATTGTTCAATAGAAAAAAAAAGCTTTAAAAAATCATACTAATAGTAGTAGTGAAAATACGTACACATCTTCATTTTAACAAAGAATGCAGTCATTCATGGAAACTCTCATCTGACTTACATTTAAAACCATTGCCATGGTTCTGATTGGCTTTTTTGCTGGGAAGTGCTCATATTCTGGAGTGTGTTTATAGATCTTGACCTCTATGCTTCTCCTGAGTCAGAAACTGGAAGACATTTTGCTGGAGGGACGAACAATGAGTGCCCACTGCTGCTATACCTAGGTCTCGGGCTGACGTGTTAGGAGATGGTTCTGTGGTCCAGGGAGACCCAGAAGGCTGAGGCCATGGTTTCCTACTCAGTGTAGAAACATGAAAAACAGACCAGACACACCCTAGGAAAAGATAACTATTAATGAGATATGCTAATCCACTCATTAACCAAAGAGGAATTGGGGAAGAAGGAAGTGGAGAAGAGAAATTACATTAAAAAAAATTATTACTCTCTTGCTTTAGAATGCAATAGTGTTTTTGGCTTATTTTCTAAGAGTGGTATGTTTTACCTTTGTTCAAACTTGTCAGATTTTCAATGTAAAGCCCACTGGAAACATTTTGTCTTCCTTTTTTTTTCAGGGGCGGGGGAGTGCTTCTTTGGGCCTCTTAAAGATGATTAAAGGTTGTCATTTGTAAGGACTTTTATGGCAGTTTTTGATAATGGTAGTGCAAGACAGGATAAATGGATTAGAGGTCACATGTCCAGTGTTCCATGTGGTACAGGGACCATCTCTGCTCTCTGAGTCATCTCTGCTGACTTTTACTAATGAGTGAACAGATCTTCCACTTCTGAAATGCAAGAGTAATATATTAAGCTAGGGAGCATTTCCTCTATTTGACACCTGTTGGCTACTCAGTAAAAATTGGTAAACAAATGAATGATGATTCAGTTATGTCCTAGAGCTGCTTCCCACATCTTCTTAGGGTAGTTAGGGCCCTCTTGACAATTTGTGAAAATGGTACATATGGATACTTTTGAAATTTCCTTTCTAGGCCAAACAGCCCCAATTACTCCATAGTTTTAAGCCTACATTTTATACTATTTTCTTCCCTTCTTCCTCTCTGCTGGACAATTCCAATCTGTCAATGTGTTTCTTAAAGTGTTGTGAAAACACTTGAATGAAATGCCCCACATAAAGTCAGATGAACATAGGGAATAATGAAACATTTCTCTCTTGGTTCTGGACTCTGTTATTATTATTAAAGGAGCCAGAATCTCTTGGACTTCTTGGGGTCACCATGCTTAGACAGATGGATAGTAGAGTGTCAAAGGGAACAGCCTGGAGCCAGCAGCCAGGTTTGAATTCAGACTTTGCTGCTTATGAAAGGTGTGACCCTGGACAAGTTGCTCAGCCTCTCTGTGCCTCAGTTTCCTCATCTATAAAATTGGGGATGATCTTAGTACTTACTTCATAGGGTTATTATAAAGAGCAAATGAATTAATTTATGCCAAGTGCTTACAGTAGTTCCTGGAACAAGATAAGCTATTTGGTTTTTATTGAACAATGAAAAGCCTCCAGGTCTTACTATCCGAAGTGCAATTAACTTTCCTCAATGAGGCTTTAGAATTAGACAGGCTTTGTTTAATTCCTAGCTCTGTTACTCTGTGTCCTTGGGTAAGTTACTTCACTTCCTAAGCTTCTGTTTCCTCATCTGCAAACTGAGTATACAAAGATTAAAATAGTGTCTTCCATGTAAGATCATTAGGAAGAGTAAATGAAATCCAACACGTAGTGCTTGACGCATTGTAAGTGCCCTGGAAAGATTTGCTAATATTGTCATTTGAGCTTTTAAGCCGTAATTAAGGTTATTGAGCACAATGGGCCTGGTTTACACTTTGCTTTTCTTTTTTGAAACTCTACCTGATATACCTTGTATATAAGCTCCACTGAATTAAAAGAGTAAATATTTAAATTGAATGTTCCCTTTGGGTCTTACCTTGCATAAGCAGAAGCAGTGAAATTCTTCTAAGCTACTTAAAACTGTATGCTCAGTTTATGGTGCTGTTTGGTTGTTCTGAAGAATGTATTCTCTTTGCCACCTTGCACTGTCTCATTTACTTGGGCTTCAGTATAAATAGACTTGCTTGATCACTTCTCTCCTCTTTAATTGCCATCTAGAATTTCTAGGGAATATTTAGGCTGGTAGCTGCATTGCTCACCAGCTGGTAGCCTTTCTTGCTTTTCAAATGGCCTGTGAGGTGGGTAAGTAATCAGGTGAGTGACAAAGGTTATAACCAATTTTCTAGGGACTCTGGGATCCATTTTTCTTGAGTCTTTGAAGCTTTAAGCAAGTGACTGCTATGGTTGCTGAGAAAGTGGGAGACGGTTTTAGAAAAAATGGTTTATAGTTATTAATGTTTTCAAATCTTGGTTGGATTTTAAAGGTGGGTTAAACTGCTAAAGTGAATATAAATTAAAACCAGTTAAACAGAGGAGTCGCTCGTCCATTCTGTCTTTGGTGTGCTTAGAATTCCATAAATTTTATGGGTTTCAAAATACTTGCCTTGTTTTGAATGTTTCTAATAAGATGGAGTGAAGTGGCTTACACCTCGTGAGATATGGAACCGTTACCCAGGAATGCTGTTTGGCGCACATATAAAGAAAGCTCTGGTCTCTTGATTCATAAAAAATGTGTGGCTCGTTTCCCTAGGACATGTGCATTATTTTCACAGGAATTTCACTTTTCACTTCCTCCCTCCCTGTGCATCACTTGTACATGTTTGCAATTCATCAGCTATGGTTTCCCAAATTTCTGCCTCCACCTCTCTCAAGCCACCTCCATCCAACTAACTCAAAGAGAAGTAGATTATATGGGGAGGAGGAACATTTCCTTAAATACCTCATCATTCTGTATGTAAGGTGGATTTGAGAAATGGTCTGATTGTTAGCCTAGATGACTCAATGCAATTATGCAACAGTTTCCATGAAAGAGAGAGAGAATGAAAGAAACTGCTGATTTTTTTTTCTCTCTCTCCTCCTCTTTTTGCAGTCTCAAGGCTATATTTTAGGTTGGCTATACAGAAATGACGTTGTACTGTGCCGACTCACCCGCTAACCCAAAATACACCAATGGAAGTCTCTGCATAGCTCAACCAATGAGAATCTCATGTATTGCCCTCTTACTTGTCCATGAGATTCCCAGAAAAAAAGAAAATAGCTAGCTTTGGCTAAGAAAGCAACGGCTTTTTTTTTCTGCAATGAAAATAGCATTTTTTTTTTTTTTCCTTCTGAAGTTTTCTTAGAAAATGAGAGTATGCAAGGATTAGTGCTGACTGGTCTCATTTGGATGTCCAGCTTTTTGATTTTCTGGTGAAGCTGGGTCATTTCCCTTTGGATGCTTGATGTAGTGGAAAGAGCAGTGGTGTCCAGTTCTGTTCCTATTCAGCCATCAAGATCTAAAGAGCTAATAGGTCTGCCCAAAGTTGAAAGGAAAATTCCTCTGGGAGGGGAGTTAAATTCTTCTGGCTGGAAATCCAGAATGGTTACAAATCTGACCTTTGGAGCTAGAGTGACATGGGTTTTGATTCTTGCTCTGCCACTCGGTGTGCAAGTAGGGCACATTGCTTAACCTAAGTCTCAATTTTCTCATCTGTAGGATGGGTATAATAGTGCACACCACCGGATGGTATATCCCTAATTTAGTGACAGTTCAGTCACTCAGTCACGACAGACTCCTTGTGACCCCATGGACTGCAGTATGCCAGGCTTCCTTGTCCATCACTGACTCCCAGAGCTTGCTCAAACTCCTGTCCATTGAGTCAGAGATGCCACCCAACCATCTCATCCTCTGTCATCCCCTTGTCCTCCTGCCTTCAATCTTTCCCAGCATCAGGGTCTTTTCCAAAGAGTCGGTTCTTCGCATCAGGTGGCCAAAGGATTGGAGTTTCAGCTTTAGCATCAGTCCTTCCAATGAATATTCAGGACTGGTTTCCTTTAGAATAGACTGATTGGATCTCCTTGCAGTCCAAGGCACCCTCAAGACTCTTCTCCAATACCACATTTCAAAAGCACCAATTCTTTGGCACTCAGCTTTCTTTATGCTCCAACTCTCACATCCATGCATGACTTCTGGAAAAACCATAGCTTTGACTATATGAGCTTTTGCAGGCAAAGTAATGTTTCTGCTTTTTAATATGCTGTCTATATTTGTCATAACTTTTCTTCCAAGGACCAAGCGACTTTTAATTTCATGGCTGCAGTCACCATCTGCAGTGATTTTGGAGCCCAAGAAAATAAAGTCTGTCACTGTTTCCGTCCTTTCCCCATCTATTTGCCATGAAGTAATGGGACCAGATGCCATGATCTTAGTTTTTTGAATGTTAAGTTTTAAGCCAGCTTTTTCAGTCTCCTCTTTCACTTTCATCAAGAGGCTCTTTGTTCTTCTTCACTTTCTGCCATAAGGGTGGTGTCATCTGCATATCTGAGGTTATTGATATTTCTCCCAGCAATATTGACTCCAGCTTGTGCTTCTTCCAGCCCAGCATTTTGCATGATGTACTCTGCATATAAGTTAAATAAGCAGGGTGACAATATACAGCCCTGACATACTCCTTTCCCAATTTGGAACCAGTCTGTTGTTCCATGTCTGGTTCTAACTAATGCTTCTTGATCTGCATACGGATTTCTCAGGAGCCAGGTCAGGTGGTCTGGTATTCCCATCTCTTTAAGAATTTTCCAGTTTGTTGTGATCCACACAGTCAAGGGCTTTGGTGTAGTCAATAAAGCAGAAGTAGATGTATCTCTGGAATTCACTTGCTTTTTCTATGATCCAACAGATGTTGGCCATTTGATCTCTGGTTCCTCTGCCTTTTCTAAATCTAGCTTGAAAATCTTGAAATTCTCGGTTTACGTACTGTTGAAGCCTAGGTTGGAGAATTTTGAGCATTACTTTGTTAGCATGTGAAATAAATGTAATTGTGTGGTAGTGTGAACATTCTTTGGCATTGCTTTTCTTTGGGATTGGAGTGAAAACTGACTTTTTCCAGTCCTGTGGCCACTGCTGAGTTTTCCAAATTTGCTGGCATATCTAGTATAGCACTTTCACAGCATTATTTTTTAGGATTTGAAATGGCTCAACTGGAATTCCATCACCTCCACTAGCTTTGTTTGTAGTGATGCTTCCTAAGGCCCACTTGACTTTGTATTCCAGGATGTCTGGCTCTAGGTGAGTGATCACACCATTGTGGTTATCTGGGTCATAGTTCTTCCGTGTTTTCTTGCCACCTCTTCTTAATATCTTCTGCTTCTGTTAGGTCCATACTGTTTCTGTCCTTTATTGTGCCCATCTTTGAATGAAATGTTCCCTTGGTATCTCTAATTTTCTTAAAGAGATCTCTATTCTTACCCATTCTGTTGTTTTCCTCTTTTTCTTTGTACTGTTCACTGAGGAAGGCTTTCTTATCTCTCCTTGCTATTCTTTGGAACTCTGCATTCAGATGGGTATAGCTTTCCTTTTCTCCTTTGCCTTTCACTTCTTTTCTCAGCTATTTGTAAGAAAATTTAGTGACAGTGTACCAATATGTGAGCCAGGAGTGTAGAGTGTGGCACATGGAAAGAGGAAAGGACATTATAACATGTAATTTTTATTCTTCCTTCATTTGTGAAGTTACGCTGAGAAGACTGATTTTGGAGTGAGTAGGGTGAGGAAACATGTTTTTGGAAACATGGAGTGGGAATGTGAGGAAGAGAGGAGAAATTCCTAGTATTCCTTGTCTAGAGCCTCTATACGTAGCCTTTCCTCTTACTGCAGGCCAGGGGAAACTTCAGTATTTTTCTGTGCAATTTCTAGAGAATATTTAGGGGATATTGATTTTTAGGGAAGATTTATACTTCCAATTTGAAGAGGAAGATTATCTCTTAAAGAAACAATTTGTTCTAATTTTTTTGTGGCCTCAGCAGGGAAGCATTAAACGAATGAGATGGGGGCCCTCTGATACGTGCTGTCAAAGTTGATAAACTAGCTGGTGAATTTGGTATGAGCATGTCACTAAAACAGACTCCTTGTGGAGATGCTGGAGGCTGCGTGCAGGTCCAGCTCTCCAGCCTGCTTTGGGGTGAGCGGAAAGCCTTTTTCACCCTGGAGCCTGGATTCTCACCTTGGAAAGTCCCCTTCCAAGATGGAAAGCAGAATGCTTTCCAAGTGCTTACCTCCAAGGACTCTTCAGTATCTCGCTGAGTTTCATGCCATCCTTTTTCCCTTTGCATCTGCCTTCTTGCTTTGCTTTGGCACACAGCCAGAGAGAGGGTGGGCAGATGGTGTGACAGCCCCTGGGACACCGGAACACCCTTACTACCCTTCTCTGCCAACAAGGAGGGTTCACCTGCAGGGAACTAGGGAGAGGAAGAGGGGCTCTTTATAGTACTTTTATAGGACTCAGTGTGGAATGCCTGCAAAGGCTTGATTTCCAAACACACCTCAGCATTCTCAAGCATTAGGTTCTTGCATTTCCCTTTTGCTTTCACAACACCATTTCCATTCCTTGGCAATGAGGAACAATTGGAAATAAACCTAATTGTTATTTACTTAAGAGTTTCAAGCCATGCAGCTTGTAGCAGCCTCCCGGCTGTCTCTGCACATTTCTATGTGCCCTTCTAATCTATTCTCCACATGGTAGCTGGAATGATTTTTTTTTTTTCAAAAACAGAAATCTGATCATGAGCCTCCCTTGTTTAAAACTCTTTAATGGCTACCATTTCTTTATTGGCTAAGGGCTGAAATCCTTACTGTGGCTTGGCTTACGGTACTCTGTGGGTCTGGCCTCTGTCTACGTTGCTTGTTAGCATCAGCCTTTTTTCATCCTTTGTTCTTTCTTCTTCCAGAACACTTCATCTAAAGGTGGAGCACCTCCCCCAGTCCTCACCCTGGTTCTTCTCACTCCTAGCATTCTTTTTGTAAGCACAATTAAGCTTTGTTATCATTGTGTAGTTGTGTCTTTATTTCTTATTACTCTCTCCTATAAGACTGTAACCTAAAGAAGAAAGCACATAGCAAGAGTTGATGAGGATGTGAAGAAAAGAGAAAGCTTGTGTACTGTTGGTGGGATTGTAAATTGATGCAGCTACAATAGAACAATAGTATGGAGGGTCCTAAAAAACCTAGGTATAGAACTGCCATATGATCCAGCAATTTCACTTCTGGGTACTTACCTGAAGAAAACAAGAACACTATTTCAAAAATATATATGTACCCCAAAGTTATTGCAGCTATTTTACAGTAGCCAAGATATGGAAACAATCCAAGTGTCCATTGATAGATGAACGGGTAAAGAAGAGGTGTGTATATGTCTTATATGTGTGTGTGTGTGTGTGTGTATCAGCCATAGATTGAATGTAATATTACTCATCATTAAAAATTGAAATCTTGACACTGGGACAATATGAATGGTTCTAGAGAGTATTATGCTTAGTGAAATAAATCAGAGAAAGGCCAATACCATATGATCTCACTTACATGTGGAATCTAGAAAACAAAACAAGTAAATAAACAAGCCAAAATGAAAACAGACTCAGATACAGAGAACAAATGGGTGGTTGCTAGAGGGGAGGATAATGTGAAAGCAAATAGGTGAAGGGGATTAAGAGATAAAAGCCTTCAGTTAGAAAATATCAATAAATAAGCCACAGGGATGTAACCTACAGCATAAGGAACATTGTTAATAATATTTTAATAACTTTGTTTGGAGACATGGTTACTAGACTTATTGTGATCATTTCATAATGTATGCAAGTGTCAAATCACTATGTAGCACACTTGAAACTATCATAATATTGTACATCAACTATATTTCAATTAAAAAATAGGAAAATAAAAAAGGCTGTAAACTCCATGAGGGTGGAGAACATATTGTGTTTAGTTCCCATTGTATAGGAAACCTGGCACATATCAGGTGCTCACCATTCATTTGCTGAATAAATTCTCTCCTTCCTTCCCTCCTTCCTTCTCTAAAGAGGCTGATAACCTAAAATATTAAAACTTATACTGAAAGGATAATTTAATTTAGAAGGAAATAAACCATCAGGTGAGGGAGAAATAGAAGCCATAGGAATTTGAAATAAGTCAGGGCTTACAGTTGAGCAGGAACATAGCTTTGAGCAGAATGTTATTTATTTATCTTTTATTTTCTTAATTAAGTAGTTAATTATCTTTAGTTAAGAAGGAATGCAAAAAAGGAAACCCAAACAGATTACTTCCTTCTTATTATCTGGTGAAAAGAGGCTTATCTGGTGATAATGGTTTCCTGGCATTAAATTTGACCTGAAGACTATAAGATGAGTTTGAATCTGTAAAGGAGAAAAAAGAAAAAACCCATTATTGTTCCTATCATGGATGATGTCTTCTCTTGTGGTTTTGCCAAAGGGACAGGTTTTGTGAGAGGGAGTGAGGCAAGATGAGGTAGACATTTAAGCCTGTGTATAATTCAGAGAGAACTTTATACTGCTAGAGAGACAGTCTGTGGTGCGATGGTGGGGGGGCATCACCCTTTTTGGTACCATTTCTTGTGTGTATTCTGTGGGACCTTAAGGGGTTCTGTGGGGACAAACAGTGTCCTTTAGTCAGGTACATTTACAAAATGCCACACACGATATCCTGGCCTTCTTTTGAAGCTGTTTGCTATACACCAGCAAATAAAGTTGGTAAAGAATCTGCCTGCAGTGCCGGAGATCCTGGTTCAATGCCTGGGTCAGGAAGAGCAGCTGGAAAAGGGATGGGCTAACTATTCCAGTATTCTTGGGCTTCCCTTGTGCCTCAGCTGGTGAAGAATCCACCTGCAGTGTGGGAGACCTGGGTTCAATCCCTGGGTTGAGAAGATCCCCTGGAGAAGGGAAAGGCTACCCACTCCAGTATTCCTGCAGAATTCCATGGACTGTATAGTCCAGGGGGTTGCAAAGAGTCAGACACGACTGAGCGACTTTCATTTTAACTTTCAACAAATAAAGACCTTGAGATGTCTTACATCAGGGAAGTTTTGTTTAGCTGCTTAATCCAGCATTTTCAAACTTACTTGACCACAGAAAACATTAGTATGGAAATTACCTCAGAGTAGACCTGGGGAAATGTTAGTTTAGGAACTGAGGGGAGAAAGAAGAACCAGCATGTTAGATGAGGTAAATTTTCTACTTTGTTGAGAAGGAAGTTGAAAAGGATTTTAAAAAATTGCAGTGGTGAGTGTGGTGGGAATGCCTAGCTCATAAGGACTAGGGATTGAGGGTCTTCCCTTTATGAAGGTAATGAGGAGCACACTTATTTCACAGAAGGCCCTAGACAGGTTGCTGGTGTGAATTCAGACTCTACCACATCTCAGGTGGGTAAAACAGGAAATAACCTAACATCTGGATCCGTACTTCTTATCTGTTCTTCTATGAGTTAAAAGTAATGAAGCTTGTGTAACACTGAGAGCAGTACCTGGCTCAAAGTGATGACTTCATAAATATTGGCCATTGTTATGAGTCTTGTTGGTTAAATGATGCCAAGGAATTAGCAAGCCCTTTACTTGGTATGAAATGTAGAAACTTCTAATAGCCAAATGTATTCTTGTCACTGGGCCTTTTCTAGCTTGACTGAGTGACAGTATTTTTAGAAGCTGATGGGGGTACTGGCTTCCCAGCTGGGAAAACCCTGGGTTCCATGATAAGCAGAGAGGACTGCACTATTTGGTCCTACAGTACTGCTGTGGATGTCATGCTATCTGCAAGTTCATCCAAATCTGTAATCATAATTGGCCCTGGTGACTATCAAGTCTTCCGTGATAGTCTTTTGAATTGTATCTTTAAAAGATACTTTCCCTGGAAAAGACTTTGAGCCTAGTAAGTTTACTTGTTACATAACTGGAGCTTTCTTTGACATGTTGGCTCTCTTGTTGATTATGCCAGATTCTTTCTGGTTTCTAGGAAATTGAATCAAGAGATAGGATGTCTTATTTTCTAGGTACTCGATAGATAAAACTGAATGCCGTCCATCCATCCATCCATTCATCCAACTATCCAACCATTCATCCATCCAACTATTCAACCATCCGAACATCCATCCATCTAATAAACATTCTATTGATCACCTACCACCAGCCAAGTACTACTGGCCACTTTCATTTCACAAAGCCCCAGAATGTGGTTCTAATTTAATGCTAGGAATTCCAAAGAGGTCACTGAACATTACCTATGGAAACAAAGGAGACATTGATCTATCTTAACTTTCTTACCTTCTACAGGTTCTGTTCTGTGCATATTATGACTTTGCAAGAGTAATATTAAACGAAGTTTAAGATCTGAAATATCCATTTGATAGAGATACACAAAGAAAAGCTAATTAATAAATAATTAAGTGATGATGCTGGCCCTAATTTGACGTTTACGTAAGTGCAGCTCCCCCTGGACTTGTCCCAGGGACTATCTTTAAGAAACCTGGTGTGATAATAAGTCTCTTTAGGAATTTTTTCTTTTTGGTTCGAGTGGCTGTCTCTAAAGAGTGTTCCATGGGGAAGCAATCTTCATAATACGGATTTCTTGTAGATAAAACTTTGGCAGACCTGTTTTCAACCCTGGCATTTAGACCTCCTAAAATTACTATCAGCTCATGGGTATTTAGAAGATAGAAAGCTGGGAAGGCAGTCAAATTGGTTCCAGGCCTTGAAGGCCATACATATATGTATATCAGATGGGGTCTGTGAATGCCAAGACCAATCAGGTCTGCCTTCTCGGGGAGCTCTGTGCAGAATCAGGTGGAAAAAGTTCTTAAGTAGTGACCAATTATTATTCTGTAATGTTAATTACAGTTGACGCAAATGATCAGCTCTTGCTACTACCAGAATTATATTGTTTATAAGGCTCTTATATGAACATAAGAAAATTTATTTTTTAAGTTCTAACTCACTGGTAAACAAAGTCATTATACAGCAGGCATTTATTGAATTAATTTAAGCCAGTTACTTTGCCCTAGGTCTAGCAATACAGAGGTGAATGAGGCAAGATTTCTGCCCTCAAGGAAATTAGAAAATAGTATAGGGTTTCAACTTGAGTTTCAGATCCAATCAGTTAGTAGTGACAGCCTGGAGGGTTGTGTTGGAAAGAATTTTGAGGCTTCCTCTGGACTCGGTGATTAATTAACACCATCTTCCATGAAGGTAGGAGAGGGACCATGACCCACGTGCCACCCATTTGCTATCCCTGGTCTTCTGGGAGACACAGGCAAATGTAAGTTGGTATGTTCGGTACTTTAGTTGAGGACTGTATGGGATGTTCTGGGAACACCTAACTCTGCCTGTGAAGCAAAGAATGACTTCATAGGTGGGTGACACTTGGAGCTGAGACTTGAAAAATTAATAGTTGACCAGGTGAACAAGCAGAGACTAGGTACCCTAGGCAAAGGAGGTAAAGGGATAGAAGATGTGTTTGGGGAAAGGCAAATTATTCTGTGCAACAGGGAGAATGAAGAGCTTTGCAAAGGCCAGGTCACACGGAGTAGTTTAGATGTCCCAGGCCAGGAGAACAGTGAGACAGCACCAAGGAATGCTGAGCCCTTGATAAATATTAATCTGGAATGAAGGCTCTAGTGGCATCTGTTCGAGCTCTGGCCTCTGTCCTTTTCTGTTCAACTTTTCTATCAGTGAGTTGATTAGACAAAGATGACATACACGCTGGTCGTATAAGTAGAAAACCCAATATTTGTAAGGTCTGTGAATCCGTATGACTTAATGTGATGCTATATGTCTCAAACAGCTTGAATGACTCTAACCAGAGAATACTTAATAGGGAAAAAAAAAATCTGTACTTTGGTTCAAACAGCCAACTGTACAAGAACAGGATGGAGGAATGCTTGACCTGGAGGTAATATACAGGAAAAGGGTCAAATTTGGGTTGCAAACATTACTAGTTCACAGTGTGATATGGCCACACATGGGCAAGGAGTGTTCAAAGAGGAATAACAGCCCTGTCCTCTTCTATTATGTTCAAATCATAGAAGGAATGTTCATTTTTGTAAAGAATATAAAGATAAAAGTCAGCTGGCCCATGTTCAGAGGAAAGCAACAAGGCTGGAGACAGGTATTTTGGCTGATGATTTAGAGGTTGCTAAACCTGGAAAAAGAAAGCACGGAAACTGTCCTCAAATTTTTTGAATGTATTGAAGGCATAAGAATTGGGTTTATGTTACGTGGGATGATTAAAAAAAGGGGGTAGGCATTAATGAAAGGCAAATTTCAGTTCAGTTTCTGGATGAAGCGTCCAATGATAAGATCTCTGAAGTAGGAAGGACAAATAGTTTCCTGTCCCAGAAGTGATGATTCAGAGTATGTATTAGCACTTGCTGGAGATATTATCAAAGCGATTTCTATGTTAGGTAGGGGTCTGGACCCGTAGATGCTTTCAACTCTGAGATTTTTTTTACTCTAGAGGGAAAAAAGATCCCAACATGGTACTGTCTTTACTGAAGCCAGAAAATGAACATCCATAAATCTGAGTTCAACCTTTGAGTGGACTCTCTCGGTGGAATTGACTTCTTGTTGGGGAAGGTTTCTTGATCAACTATGAACACAGCAAAGCTTTTCTGCTCCTCATCCAGTCCTTCCCTGTTCCAGTCTTAGATTCTCCAACCTCTTTTAAAAAAAAACAAAAACAAAAAAAAACACCTCTTTTTCTTGCTTTTGGGGACACTCATGACACTCCATAAAATATATCCCCAGAAAAAAGAGGCACCATTCTATAAAAATACATACCTATAACTTGGAGGACAAGACACAAAATGCCCCATTAACTAGCTCTGAGCTTTTGTTAAAACCAGTGTTATGACGGGGTGAAATGAGCTGGCCCCAGAGAGAAGGCCAGACAACACGGGGGAGTCCTTTTGATGACTGGCAGACATTCCTGCTGTTTGCAGCTCCACAAAACTCATGTTGTCTCTGCTGGCCAACACCCTGTTAGAAGTTTTGCCAGCTTCAGTTCTGAGTCTGATTTCTCATGCCAGGTTCATCTTGCTGCTGAATAAATGAGGTTCCCACTATCAAGATACTCTTTCCCCCTCCTCTAGGAGAAGTCTTCATCCATGGGATCTGTAGCCATTATGGATGAGGGGAAGTGCGGGTGAGGTGGGGGGAAGCAAAGAATATATATGCTGTGCACCCATCCAGCTTCTGCTCCCAGTTTCTTCCAAACTCTGCCTGTTAATCACCTGTTTACACTGCCAAGAATGCTTGACTGGGTAATGATAACAGGGGGAAAAGCAGTGAAAGGAACATCACAAGTTGTGCTCAAGTGGAGTAATCCCTTCCTGAGTTCCAGGCATTTTGGTGACTTTAATGCAGACTGAGTGGCTTCTCTCATTCTTTCTGCACTAATGGCTCCCAGAAGGCAGCCGGACTCTTTGACCCCTTGACTGTCCCCATGTAGTGGTTCCCACATAGGGAGCGGTGCCACTGGGCTTGGTGCCGTCTTTTGCCTCATCCCTTCTCCGTTAGCATTCCTGACTGCTGTCCTGGTGACTGTCTGTAAAGTCAGACTGGTGGAGTTGCACTTCTGTATATAATGTGAGGGACTCACAAAGACTAACTTGTCTCTAGTCTCTTCTCTCCATGGCCTGCCCTGATGCCACAGTCCTGGGATGCTTCAGCTGAAAGGGAATTCAGAGGTCCCTAAGCCTAACCCATTCATTTTTGGCAATGAAGAAACTGAGAACCAGACAGGTAAAGGAAGTTGCTCAAGGTCACACAGCTAGTTGGTAATGGGACCTTAAACTTTGATCTCTTGACTCACAATCCAGGGATTTTTTTTTTAACTTTAAAAAGTTTCCATTTTATGCATATATATATAATTGAATTATATATATTATACATACTATGTGTATATATGAATTGAAATAGTAAAGAAAACAACATATATTTTTTTCCAGTTTTATTAAGTTATAATTGACACATATCAAGCTAGACTTCAACAGTACATGAAGTGAGAACTTCCAGATGTGGCAGAGGAACCAGAGATCACATTGTCAACATTTGTTGAATCATAGAGAAAGCAAGGAAATTCCAGGAAAAGTCTACTTCTGCTTCATTGACCACACTAAAGCCTTTGACTGTGTGGATCACAACAAACTGTAGAAAATTCTTAAAGAGATGGGAATACCAGACCACCTTACCTGACTCCTAAGAAATCTGTATGCAGGTCAAGTAACAACAGTTAGAACCAGACACAGAACAACTGACTGGTTCAAAATTGGGAAAGGAGAACAACAAGGCTGTATATTATCCCCCTGCTTATTTAACTTCTATGTAGAATACATCATGTGAAATGCCAGGCTGGATGAAGCACAAGCTGGAATCAAGATTGCTAGGAGAAATATCAATAACCTCAGATATGCAGATGACACCACTCTAATGGCAGAAAGTGAAGAGGAACTAAAGAGCCTCCTGATGCGGGTGAACGAGGAAAGTGAAAAAGCTGGTTTAAAACTCAACATTCAAAAAAACTAAGATCATGGCATCTGGTCCCATTACTTCATGGTAAGTAGAAGGGGAAAAAATGGAAGCAGGGGAAAAAGTGGATTTTATTTTCTTGGGCTCCAATATCACTGTGGATGGTGACTGCAGCCTTGAAATTAAAAGACACTTACTCCTTGTAAGGAAAGCTATGACAAACCTAGTGTGTTAAAAAGCAGAGACATCACTTTACCAACAAATGTCCCTATAGTTAAAGCTATGATTTTTCCATACAGATGTGAGAGATGGACAATAAAGAAGGTTGAGCTCCAAAGAATTGCTTTTGAATTGTGGTGCTAGAGAAGGCTCTTGAGAGTCCCTTGGACAGCAAGCAGATCAAACCAGTCAATCCTAAAGGAAATCAACCCTGAATATTCCTTGGAAAGATGGATGCTGAAGCTGAAGCTTCAATCCTTTGGTCACCTGATATGGAGAGCTAACCCATTGGAAAAGACCCTGATGCTGGGAAAGATTGAAGGCAAAAGGAGAAGAGAGTGGCAGAGGAAGAGATGATCAGACAGCATTGCTGACTCACTGAATATGAATTTGAGTAAACTCTGGGAGATAATGAAGGACAGGGACATAGACATAAAAGGAAGGACATAGACAGTGCTGCAGTCTATGAAGTCACAAAGAGTCAGACGTGACTTAGCAACTGACCAACACAGCAAAAGCAAGTAGATAAGTTTAAGGTGTTACAATATAATGGTTCGCTTTATATAAACTGTGAAATAATAACCACGGTAGGTTTAGTTCACACTCAATATCTCATATTGATGCAATAAAAAAAGCGATAATACAAGAAAAACAATTTTTCTCCTTGTGACAAGAACTCCTAGGTTTTTAATCTCCCAGCAGTTTTCCTGTATACCATACAGCAAGGTTAACTATAGTTGTCAGGTTGTACATTACATTCTAGTACTTTGCTGTTGTTTAGTTGCTGAGTTGTGTCCAACTCTTTTGCGACCACCAGAATTTTCTGTCCATGGGATATCCAAGGCAAGTATACTGGAGTAGGTTGCCATTTCCTTCTCCAGGGGATCTTCCTGACTCAGAGCCTGAACCCACATCACCTGCATCCCCTGCATTGGCAGGCTGATTCTTTAACACCTGGTACTCATTTATCTTGTAACTGGAAGTATGTCCCTTCCTCTGATTCCCCTCTCACCTAACCTCCTCTTCTGGCAATCACATGTCTGATCTCTTTTTCTGTGAATTTGGTTTGTTTTTAGATTCCGTGTATAAGTGAGATCATAGTGTCTCTCTCTGTTTGACTTATTTCACTGAGCATAATGCTCTCACGGGGCTTCCCTGTGACTCAGTTGGTAAAGAATCTGCCTGCAATGCAAGAGACTGCCTGCAATGCAGGAGACCCGGCTTCGATCCCTGGATCAGGAAGATCCCCTGGAGAAGGAAATGGCAAGCTTCTCCAGGATCCCTGCCTAGGAAATCCCATGGACAAAGGAGCCTGGTGGGCTACAGTTCATGGGATTGCAAAGAGTCAGACACAACTGAGCAACTAAACCACCAAAGCACCAATGCCCTCACAGAAGTTCATCCATGTTACCACAAATGACAAGATTTCATTCTTTTTAAAATAATATTCAGACATAGATGTAATCACATTTTCTTTATCCATTCACCCATGAATGGACACTTAGACTGTTTCCGTGTCTTGGCTATTGTAAGTAATACTGCTACGAACATGGGAGTAAAGATTATGTCTTTGAATTAGTGTTTTTGTTACCTTTAGGTATACTCCCCAAAGCTGGATCATATGGTATTTCTATTTTTAATGTTTTGAGGATCCTCCCTCCTGTTTTCCATAGTGGTTGCACCAGTTTACAATCTCATCAGTAGCACACAAGGGTTCCCTTTTCTCCATGCCAGCATTGGCATCTTTTTTTTCTTTTGATAATAACCAAAATACGCTTACTCCTTGGAAGAAAAGTTATGACCAACCTAGATAGCATATTCAAAAGCAGAGACATTACTTTGCCAACAAAGGTCCGTCTAGTCAAGGCTATGGTTTTTCCTGTGGTCATGTATGGATGTGAGAGTTGGACTGTGAAGGCTGAGCGCCGAAGAATTGATGCTTTTGAACTGTGGTGTTGGAGAAGACTCTTGAGAGTCCCTTGGACTGCAAAGAGATCCAACCAGTCCATTCTGAAGGAGATCAGCCCTAGGATTTCTTTGGAAGGAATGATGCTAAAGCTGAAACTCCAGTCCTTTGGCCACCTCATGCGAAGAGTTG
>NW_011477142.1:1185562-1190070 GCF_000754665.1 Bison bison bison | reverse complement strand
GGGGCAGGAGGAGAAGGGGACGACAGAGGATGAGATGGCTGGATGGCATCACTGACTCGATGGATGTGAGTCTGAGTGAACTCCGGGAGTTGGTGATGGACAGGGAGGCCTGGCGTGCTGCGATTCATGGGGTCACAAAGAGTTGGACATGACTGAGTGACTGATCTGATCTGATTCTAAGAGGCATGGGGCAATATCTAATTGTGGTTTTAATTCACTTTTCCCTAATAACTAGTGACGTTGAGCAGTTTTTTCCATGTGACCATTTGTATAACTTCTTTGGAAAAATGTCTCTTCAGGACCTTTGCTCATTTTAAAATTGGATTATTTGGATTTTTTTTTTTTTTTTACTATTGAGTTGTATGAGTTCTTTTTAGTTTTTTGATTTTAACCTCTTATCAGATATATGGTTTGCAAATATTTTTCCTAATTCCATAGGTTGTCTTTTCACTTTATTGACGGTTTCTTTTGCTGTGCAGAAGGTTTTTAGTTTGATGGAGTCCCACTTGTTTGTTTTTCATTTTGTTGCTTGCGCTTTAGGTGTTTTATTCAAAACATCATTGCCAAGTGCCATGTCAAGGGGCTTTTCCTCTATGTTTTCTTCTGAGGGTGTCATGGTTTCCAGTTAATTTTTGTAAGTGATGTAAGATAGGGATCTTGTTTTTTTCTTTTATGTGTTAATATCCAGTTTTCCCAGCACGACTTTTTAAAGAGACTGTCTATTCTCCATTGAATATTCTTGGCTCCTCTGTCAAATATTAGTTGACCATAAATGCCTGGGTTTATTTCGGATCCAGAGATCTTTATCCTCTCAGAATAAAGCATTGCCTCTTTCGAAATGGACATATTCATTCATTTATTTATTCAGAGATTCAGCAAATATTTATTGAAGTGTGACAGAGATGAATAAAGCCTGTCTCCACAAGCTACTTGTAGTGTAAGGGAGAAGACAAGCACTTAAACACAGACAGTTTTGACTCAGTGTAGAAAGTGCTGGCAAATTGCTGTGAGAACATAGAGGTGGAAATGCCTCACTGAATTTGGGGGTCAGGGAGGGAAGGAAAAAGCACTAAGATAATCTAGAGAGATAATATAGTACAGTAGTGACTAAGAGGCTGACTCTAGATCCAGATTACCTGCACTGGAATCCAGACTGCCACTTACTCACTGAGTAACCTTGGCTAAGTTGCCTCATTTCTGTATGCCTCAGTTTTCCACTCTGGAAAATGGGAGTACTTGTCTCCTAGGGTTATCGCAGGATTATTACTGCATTAATACTTGCAAAGCGCTTTAAAAGTTTATTAGAATAGAGTAAATCCCATATGTTAGCTATTATTGTTGACAAAAGCTGTATTCAAGTGGTAGTGTGCTGAGAAATGGGACAGACTGCGCATTTCATTGGTGACCAAAGACCCAGAAATGTTAATGTAAGTGCCACAGAGAACTGGTGGTTTCCACTGGGGCTGTTCAGAGAGGAACCAGGCTTGTGGGTTGGAAGTGCTAGGTGCCACGTGGAGGAAGTAAACAAAAAGAGATTTGGGGAACAAGGGATTCTGAAGGCTGTAATTCCCCATCTGCATGGTTTTGTTGACCTTGAGGCCACAGAGGGGTGAGCATCATTCAGTTGAACAAGCAGGGCTATTGGCAGTGTCTGAGGCTTGGAGGGGCCAGCAATGGTTCTGGGCATGGCCCTTGATTTGAAGGAGCTTCCTTCCAGAGGTGGAAACGAATGTGCCCATAGATTCTGTGCCCTGGAGAGACACTGCATAGGGCAGTGGGGGAAAGAAGGAAGAAAGCAGAAGCTTAGAATGTTGTCATCTGGCTCCCAGTTCCTAGTCCTTGCCTAAACTATTTGTTTGTTGCCTTAAAGTATTTCCCTCCCAAAGACAGCTACACAGAGATGCTCATGGATACAGATTCAATGCAGCAGAGCAGACTTGATTCTTCTGGATGTGAACCCTCCTGTGTGTTAGAAAGAACGTCTCTTTATGGGCTACTTTCTCTTTTGGAAAGCGAAGTGGTCAGGCTAGACAGTTTCTAAAGCTCCTTCTGGCTCTAACAGTCTCATCCTTGGGCATTATTAATTTTACCCACATTGTTTTCACAACTTGCCAGGAATCTGGGAAGGTCTATGACACGTGGTCATTGCAGTTTTGCTGGGGCAAGGGTGTGATGAGAATGGGTCAAAGCAAAGTAAACGTTGCTTTGCTGACCACCTAGTCTCCACTCGTCCATTCCTGGCATTCCTAAACTGGGGGGTGAAGAGGGCTCTGGTCTTCTCCTGCACAATGTTGAAGTCCAGCTGTAGTACCATTTCTCCTTGGATTTAGAGAAGGAAAATGGTTCCTCCTAGGGCTCATGTTTCTTTCTTCTCCAAAAGGGACTTTTATTTTAAATCTTAGAGAAAAGCTTCACATACTCAACCACTTACCTCCACCCTAGCACAGATCCTGCTGAAATGTGGAGTGCTGGGCTACCCAAGCCCTGCTGTATCACCACCAGGCAGGTGGGATGGAGCCAGAGTTGAAGTTTGGGCAACTTTGAATTATTGTAGCTACCTTGATATATGATGTTTTTCTACGCTGTATAAAGAAGGATGGAAGGATCCTGACCTTCTACACTCCCTTCTTCTCCCAAATTAATTTCTTGTTTACTCAAGGGGGTAGACTGACAGCGAGGGAGACGGAGGGCTTCTGTGTCCACCTGGGTAGGTTGAGCAGTGGCTCAGGTGGGTGGCTCGGGGCATGTCTCTGAGAGAGGGGGTTGTCTGAGGGCCCGCAGTGGTGTGAGAGTGGAGAAGGTGGCAGGCTATACCTGTCCACTCTGAGGTGCTTTCCTTTCTTCTGTAACTAATACGCAAAAGGAGGAAGAGGAGAGTAGGCTTGAGGCCATGACAGGGAACCAAAGCTTTGTATACATAAGGTAGAGTTTTTATTGTTTACTTTTATCATTCCTATTGAAGTATAATTAACATAGATGAATTTCATGTGTTCAGTTCCATTTGTTTTAACGAAGTGATAGAACATTTCATCATTCCAGAAAGTTCCCTAGATCTCTTTCTTGTCAGTCCTGTCCCCTGTCTCTATTCCCATCCTCCCACCTAGAGGCAATCACTTTCTGACTTCTGCCATCAAAGATTACTCTCAGGGCCGTTTTTCTTTTAATTGGAATATACTTGCTTTACACTACTGTGTCCGTTTCTGCTGCGCAGCAAAATGACTCATTCATATGTATACATGTAACCCCTCTTTTTTTTGGATTTCCTTCCCATTTAGGTCACCAAAGAGAGAGCCATTTTTAAAAACACATGTACTCACTGCAACCTGTATAAATACAGGAAAGGCTACATTTTATTCAACACTTCGCCTTCAAAAATCACAAGGTGGAGTTAGGAGCAGCTTTCCTCTTCCTGTGTGCAAATCCTTTGATATGCTGGGCCTTGATGACCTCATCTCTAAAATGAGTATGATCATAATAATTCCTACCACACAGCAGAAAGTGGAAAGAGTAATAGCACACATTTATCAACCACTGACTATGTGCCAGGCACTCTTATAAACACTGCAATTCATTATCTTATTTAATCATCATGGCAACACCCTGAGATAAGTACTAATTTCCCTATTTTACACGTGACGAAACTGAAGCTCAAAGAGGTGAAGTAACTTCCTTAGTGATGGTTTGAAGTCAGAAGCCTGTGTGTCCAGGGCTTTAACCCACAGCAGATCTATGAATAAAGGACTCTTCTTAACTAATGTAACAGCCAAGCAGAAGATACTGTTAGTTTAAAGGAAGTATCTATTGGTCAGATAGTACAGTCTTCCTATTTTCTTTTTCATTTAAATATTTGCATTAAAAAATTCTGTAGCTCTTCAAGCTACATCAGTGGTTATTTGTAATTTAGAACCATAGCTGCTAAATTAAACCTTGTGTTAACAACAGAAAAGGCAGAGGAACAAGAGATCAAATTGCCAATCATCCACTGGATCACTGAAAAAGCAAGAGAGTTCCAGAAACACATCTATTTCTGCTTTATGGACTATGCCAAAGCCTTTGACTGTGTGGATCACAATAAACTGTGGACAATTCTGAAAGAGATGGGAATACCAGACCACCTGACCGGCCTCTTGAGAAACCTGTATGCAGGTCAGGAAGCAACCGTTAGAACTGGACATGGAACAACAGACTGGTTCCAAATAGGAAAAGGAGTCCGTCCAGGCTGTATATTGTCACCCTGCTTATTTAACTTATATGCAAAGTACATCATGAGAAACGCTGGGAGAGAAGAAACACAAGCTGGAATCAAGATTGCTGGGAGAAATATCAGTAACCTCAGATATGCAGATGACACCACCTTTATGGCAGAAAGTGAAGAAGAACTAAAGAGCCTCTTGATGAAAGTGAAAGAGGAGAGTGAAAAAGTTGGCTTAAAGCTCAACATTCAGAAAACTAAGATCACAGCATCCAGTCCCATGACTTCATGGCAAATAGATGGGGAAACAGTGGCT
>NW_011477142.1:1184158-1185302 GCF_000754665.1 Bison bison bison | reverse complement strand
GTAGTTTGAGCATTCTTTGGCATTGCCTTTCTTTGGGATTGGAATGAAAACTGACCTTTTCCAGTCCTGTGGCCACTGCTGAGTTTTCCAAATTTGCCGCCATATTGAGTGCAGCACTTTCACAGCATCATTTTTCAGGATGTGAAATAGCACAACTGGAATTCCATCCCCTCCACTAGCTTTGTCCGTAGTGATGCTTTCTAAGGCCCACCTGACTTCACATTCCAGGGTATCCGGCTCTAGGTTGGTATGACTGATCACACCTTTGTGATTATCTGGGTCATGAAGATCTTTTTTGTACAGTTCTTCTGTGTATTCTTGCTACCTCTTCTTAATATCTTCTGTTTCTGTTAGGCGCATACCACTTCTGTCCTTTATTGAGCCCATTTTTGCATGCAATGTATTTTATAATTATATTTATGATTGATATGATTAATAACAGTTATTATTAATGTAATTTAAAATTGTATAACTACCATTCGAGTCCCTAACATGTATCAAGTAAATGCTCAGCATTGATATATATTATTTCTGATCCTCACTATAACTTTGCACAACAAGCATTGTATTAGTTATATATTGCTGTATAACAAACAACCCCCAAATTAAGCAGTTTAAAACAGCAAATGTTTATTATCTCACACAGTTTCTGAAATCAGGAATCTGTGTGAGACTTAGCTTAGTGATCCATAAGATTGCTGTCAAGCTGTTGGCTGGGTCTGCAGCCCCTGAAGGCTTGACTAGGGCTGGGAGTTCTGCTTCCCGGCTCACTCAGTGACATGTGGTCATCTGTACAGGGCTGCTCACAACATGGTTCCCCCCATAGTGAGTGAGAAAGAATGCCCAAGATGGAAGCCACGATCCCATCACTTCATGGGAAATAGATGGAGAAACAGTGGAAGCAGTGTCAGACTTTATTTTTGGGGCTCCAAAATCACTGCAGATGGTGACTGCAGCCATGAAATTAAAAGACACTTACTCCTTGGAAGAAAGTTATGACCAACCTAGATAGTGTATTCAAAAGCAGAGACATTACTTTGCCAACAAAGGTCTGTCTAGTCAAGGTTATGGTTTTTCCAGTGGTCATGTATAGATGTGAGAGTTGGACTATAAAGAAAGCTGAGCGCAGAAGAATTGATGCTTT
>NW_011477142.1:1170888-1184058 GCF_000754665.1 Bison bison bison | reverse complement strand
GCTGAGCGCAGAAGAATTGATGCTTTTGAACTGTGGTGTTGGAGAAGACTCTTGAGAGTCCCTTGGACTGCAAGGAGGTCCAACTAGTCCATTCTAAAGGAGATCAGTCCTGGGTGTTCATTGGAAGGACTGATACTAAAGCTGAAACTCCAATCCTTTGGCCACCTCATGCGAAGAGCTGACTCATTGGAAAAGACCCTGATGCTTGGAGGGGTTGGGGGCAGGAAGAGAAGGGGACGATAGAGGATGAGATGGCTGGATGACATCACCGACTCTATAAACATGAGTTTGAGTGAACTCTGGGAGTTGGTGATGGACAGGGAGGCCTGGCGTGCTGCAATTCATGGGGTCGCAGAGTTGGACGCGTCTGAGCAACTGAACTGAACTAAACTGAAACTCTTAGGAATTACTCTTCTAATAGCTTTCATATATAAAATCCAGTAGTGTTAATTGTACTTAGGCTGTACATTATTTCCCTGTTACTTATTTATCTTCAAACTAGATGTTTGTACCTATTGACCACCTTTACCTAATTTCTCATCCCTTCATCTCTTGCCTCTGGTAGAACAAATTTGATCTCTTTTTCTACGAGTTTGTTTTTGAAGTGTAATTGACCTACAAGCTATGTTATTTCCTTGTACACAACACAGTGATTCTATATTTCTATACATTTTGAAATGATGACCATGATAAGCATAGTTTTCATCTGTCATGATATGAAATATCACATAATTTTTGACTATCTTCCTCATAGTACATTTCATTCCCATGAGTCATTTATTTTATAACTGGAGGTTTATACATCTTCATCTCCCTCACCTATTTCTCTCCTTCCCTCACCCACTTCCCATCTGGCCACCACCTGTTCTGTGTATCTAGACTCTGTTTCTGTTTAGTTATGTTTCTTCATTTGTTTTGCTTTTTAGATTCCACATATAAGTGAAATCATATGGTATTTGTCTTTCTCTGTCTGATTTATTTCATTTTACCATAATGCCCTCTAGGTTCATCCATGTTATTACAAATGACAGAATTTCATTCTTTTTTATGGCCAAGTAATATTCCACTGCGCGCACACACACACACACACACACACACACACACACACACACACACACACTTAGGCACTTTGCTTCCATATCTTAGCTATTGAAAATAATATTGCAGTGAACATAGGGGTGCCTATATCTTTTCAAAGTAGTGTTTTTATTATTTTTGAGTAAATACCCAGGAATGGAATTGCTGGATCATATGGTAGTTTTATTTTTAATTTTTTGAGGAATCTCTATACTATTTTCCATAGTGACTACACCAGTTTACATTCCTGTCAACAGTGCATGAGGGTACCTTTTCCCCACATCTTGCCAACACTTATTATTTGTTGTCTTTTTGATAATAGCCATTCTGACAAGTGTGAGGTGATATCCCACTGTGGTTTTGGTTTGCATTTCCATGGTAACTAGTGATGTCAAACATCTTTCATGTGCCTGTTGGCTGTCTGTATGTCTTTTTGGAAAAATGTCTCTTCAGGTCGTCTGCCTATTTTTCAATTAGGTTTCCTTTTTTGGATGTTGACTTGTTATAAGTTCTTTGTTTATTTTGGATATTAACCTTTTGTTGGATATACCATTTGCAAATCTTCTCCCATTCAGTAGATGACTTTTTCATTTTGTTTATAATTTCCTTTTCTGGGCAAGAATTTTCTTGTTTGATATAGTTCCATCTGTTTATTTTTGTTTTCCTTGCCTGCAAACACATATCCGAAAAAATATTGCTAAGACTGATGTTAAAGAGCATACTACCTATGTTTTCTTCTAAATGTTTTATGATTTCAAGTCTTATGTTTAAGTCTTTAATCTGTTTTGGTGTTAAAGTAAATGTTCTGATATAGGAGTACATCAGTAGTGTTCTGCTTGCGTATGAATGAAGCTACCAGCAAGGGAAGATTTTTGCTTTTCTCTTCTAGGGTAAGTGTAGCACCATTTTAAAATATTTTGAGATCTGTGGAGGACACTAATAAACCACGTGAAAGTCAAGTCATGTTTGAGATTCTAGGGGATTGGTGTGTAGATGATGTTTTTGCAGACCATCCCAAGCCACCCTGGCTTACCACATCCAGAAAAGGACATTTTTATAGTTGCCTCCTCTGCAACAGGACCTGACCACTGGGATAAATTTCCCTGTCATGACCTACTTAAGGAAATTTCATTTTAGGGAAAGAATTCAGGGAGATTATATGGTCTCTAGCTGGCCCATTAAACTGTAAATATTTAGGCACTATTTAATGTATGTACCAAGCAAATAATAAAAGTTATGCATACTTCTCAAGCTCCTTTGCTTTGGAGAGCTCAGAGTATCTTACAGAAATAGGAAGATATCACCTGTCTTGTCTTGTTCACCAATTCCTTCATCTTATTATTAATTTGCCAAATTGTCCTACTACTTCAAGGGAACTCTTTATTCAGTCTACTCATTCATTTAACATTTATTTTATACTTACTCTGTGCTAGAAGTAATGGGTATAAAATTCCATAATAGATGGGAATTAAGATGAAAAAGGTAAATTTCCTGCCTTCAGGGTGCTCATAGTCCAAAGGGAGATTCTCATGAAGAGGCAATCAACCCAAGGTGATTTTTCATTTATTATAAATCACAGGGGAAGCTTCTTTATTCTGGATAGGAGATGCTGGAAGGTTTCCCAGAGGTAATGAGGAAGAGTTAGCTAAAAGAAGAAGCAATGGCAAGAAAATAGAAGATGAGGATAGTGATGGAGGAATTCCAGGCAGAGGGAATCATTCATAAAGACCCAAAAGTGAGAGGCAGAATGGCCTACTTGGGAATAACAAGTTGTCTGGACCTTAGCTGACGACTCTGTCTTCCACAGAGATAGCAGAATATTATATTTCTCTAGAACTGTTCCAAATACAAGCATGCATTTACCCCCAAGAGATACAATATATAGTAAAGAGCTCAGAAATGATGATAGCTTATATTAATATTATTATTTTTAACACCATGACTGATAATATTTTAAAACTGCATTTTCTGCTTGGTATTCATCATGGCCCTTGGGAACAGACATCTAGGACACATTATGGGTTCACCATGAGTATCTTGTAGCCCACTGCTTCCTGGTAATCAGCCCCACCAAATGCTCATTCTCTCAATGTTCTGCAGATTTGCAGCAGTCACAGGGTCCAGTTTGGGAAAAAGTTCTGTGTTTGATTTATAACATAAACATTTCCATCTCTGCATCATGAGGGCCCTGTTAAAAATAGCAACATAAAAAGCTTTTTTGTGTGTGGTGAGTTAGAAATCCCCCAGAGACTGTCAAAGAGTGATACATATAAAGATACTTTCGAAAAATTATTACAAGTGAAGTGAGTGGAGGGTGGTGGTGGCACTGAGCTCATGGATGTGGCTTACCTGAAAAACACCTCCCAGGAAGACTTGCAGATTGCCTAGGACTTTCATTTCAGAATTTGCAAGTCAAAGAAAAAAGATACTGTCACCTTTAGTTTGTTTAAGCCACTTTGCCATTAGTGATTTTTTCTTCTTTTTATTATTTTAAAAATAATAAATGTTTTTACTTTTTAATGGGCCGAGAATTGTGCTAGGTGCTAAAGAAGCAAAGATGATTAAGACATGGTCCATTTTCTTGAGACTCTCAGAGCCTAATGGGTGAAGAAGTACAAAGAATCATGAGGATTCAGGGCAAAGATGAATGTGTGCAAGGGACAGCTTCATCCCTCACTACGTCTGGGAGGACAGAGGAGGCTCTGGAGAAGATGACAGCAAGTTGAGTCTGAAAAGATGAGGAAAAATCCGTCTGACCCAGAGGCCTAAGCGTCTTTAAACACAAGAAATAAACCTACTGTGGTTTATGGAGAATGGTTTGTCAAGAGCCATAACAGTTTATATTCCTATGAGCACCTTTAAGTATATCAGAGATGACCATCTACCTTGTGAGCTATAGCTATGTTTATTGTCTATTTCACAGATGAGAAAGCCTGAGAAGGCATGGTTGAAGAAATGTTATTTCCCCAAGGTCACCAAGCAGTGACTCTAAGCCTGAAACCCCACATTCTTTTTCTTACTGTAAAACCCACGCTTGTGCAAGTCTCTATTGGACTCGAACCAGCAGTCCTGGGTTTGGCCCAGCTCTGCCACCACTAATGAGCCCCATGAACTTGGAAAAGTTGCCAGAGTTCTCTAAACTTTTGGTGTCTCATCTGTAGGATGGAGAGAGTAGGATTTGAGAACCCCTGCCCCCACCCCCAGCTGAGATTCCTAGAAACAGAACCAGGAAGACAGCTGGGGGGTGAGGGTGGGGGGTGACAGGAGAGATTATCAGCTGCTGTCACAAAGACTAGCTTTGTGGCAAGCTTGGTTGCCCAAAGGCACAGGCCCTCCCTCCTGCCCAGGTGCTATGAAACCACTGTGTTTGGGCTCATCACTTGCCTTTGCCAAGGACCAAATGGCAGAAGAAAGCAAAAAGCAGGATGGCATATTTCAGAATGGATTCATTTTAATGGCGTCAGCCACAGAGGGTACGGTTTCCCTGGCTTAACAGTGGTGGACACGGTGTACAGTGGGAGGGGCGTTTCTTTAAGGGGCGGTCGACTGTGTGTTAAGGCAGTAAACATCTGGGCACAGTGTCGCTGGGAGGATTTTGTATTGAGAGGGCAGTGAGGCGTGAAACCTCAGACTTCTGCGGTACTTCCTGCTACCAAAGTGATGTCAGAGGCATGCTGTTCCCAGATCTGGTCCCGATTTCTCAAGTTCTGCTTCCACGGTGTGGCAAGAGGAGGAGGAGGCACAGGAAAATCTAATTTCTAGGAGGGTACACATAAAGGTGGGGCTGAGAGAGGGAAAAAAGGATGTGTTAAATTTGGCCTTGAAGATAATTACTCACTTGTTTCTGACAGCTTATATGTCAGGTGAAAGGAAGCTGATTTTTGGCTTTTTTATTTCAAATGTATCTCTATGACGTCTACATAAAAGAGTTTTGGGTTTTGTGTGTATGTGTCTTTGTTTTGTTTACTGACTAGGTAGGGACTCCCCTTCTTCTTTAGATTTATAGGCTTTAGTGTTTCTAGGAAATAAGAGAAATAGCAATCTTTTCTTTCAATTAATAAAATCCAAAGTATTAGTAATCTCTGGTAGTGCTATGCAAGTGGGTCGACATTCGTGTTCTAAAAGTTTATAAGAGAAAACACTTTGATGGTGTTGGTAAACGGCCAGTATGTTGCTCTCTGCAGTAACCATTCTCATTCATTCGTTCATTCGTTTACATGTAACCTCTCACCCCCTGCACACATCGCACACATCTTACATTTGTACAATTAAATGTGTGGTGTTTATTCCTATTGTGCTTATTCTTGGGATTCTTTAGCACAGGGGAGATTTCTGGGCTAGCTGGGTTTAAAAAAAAAAAAAAAGGCAGGAGGAGCAAAGAGGATCTGATTCTTCATTGTTTACACACAGAAACCACTGCCACTGCCCTGTGCATAATCCCTCCTTCAGGGCAACGGATTAGTGAGTTGGCAAAGTGGGGAAGACGGAAATGGTAGTTACAAATATTGTGCAAATTGTAGAATAAAAGCTGGTTTTCATTTGAGTTGGCCATTAGGTTGGAATCTGTTTGGCCAGAAGGTCAAAACCCTTTCTCTGGCAAGCGCATTACATCTTAAACATATTTTCTTTATTTTGTCAAATAGACTAAGGTCCTTGAAATCCTTGACGGGAGTGTGGGAAATCCTACAGTACTTGTTTTCCCTTGGTCCAGAAGACTCTTGGATGTGAATTATATGAGATTTTTAGGTCATGTTATTTAAGCCAGCTTTGACTACCTTTAAAAAATAAGTATTTGAAGGACATATAACATTAATAAACTCTTAGAGCATTAAAAATCTCTTACAGTATTTTTTATATAAGCATGTGATTTGATAAGAGTTTGGGAAAAATTATAGCACATTTTAGAAAAAATCTTATAATCCCTCAAGGTAGAGATGGCAACCAACCAATAGCATGGTAGATGGCTGATGGAGATCCTTGGACAGAATGAACAGAGTGTTGCATTCTTGTCATAGGTTTGTGTTCTTTGAACATAGGTCTTATTACTCAGATTTAGAAATGTACATAATAGTTCTCC
The DNA here is from genome assembly GCF_000754665.1 of Bison bison bison. Taxonomy (NCBI): domain Eukaryota; kingdom Metazoa; phylum Chordata; class Mammalia; order Artiodactyla; family Bovidae; genus Bison; species Bison bison. The sequence goes on along the minus strand of NW_011477142.1, from coordinate 1,177,904 downwards.
ACATTCTTCTTCATTGTCTCTGGTTAGGTAGTGGGTATAATTTTGTCTTTAAGTTGGCTACATTTTTGGACTTGACACTGTGAGTAAAGACTAACATCTACCACACACAAATAAGCCCTGTATCTTGGTCTCATTAAAAAGATGATTAGACCTTAGAAAGAGGAGCATCCATATTTACCAAGTTGGAGTTTAGAGTTGGGACAGATGGAGTCAGACTAAGATTCTGTGGTTCCCCTATAGAAAATGTAACAATCAAGAGTTGATAACCACTCATCTCAATGTGCTGTTAGTTTCTTTCTGAAGTCACTGAGTCACAGACTCAGCTGATAGAAAATTGCAAGGTTCTTTGTCAGTCTCTTCCCCCTCTTGTTTTACCATAAGGGATTGAGGTTCAGAAAGAAGGAATCACTGGCCCTGAAGACTTAGCTATTAAATCGACTTTTTCTTTCGAACATAGTTGGGAATTTTTAGAATTTTTTCTTTTCATCTTGAGTCTAGATTCACTATGATTTTCTTTCTATTTTATCTTCTCTTATTTTCTTTGAGACTGGGTGTGGTTTCTGCTCAGAAAATGATACCCATGGATGTCATGGAGATGGCCTCTATGAAATTAGAGCTATGACTGGGTCCAAGATGGCCTCTGTTCAGCACAGCTGATCACAGGGTTTCTAGAGGGACTTAGGGGTCATGACATCCAACCTCGGGCATGATGCATTCTTCCATCCAGTGTTCTAGATTGGTTAATTCCTTGATCCTTCATTCACAGTATGCTTCCTCTTTAACCAAAACAGCCAAGCCCATTATTAAACAAGTTTCATATTATGTCCTTTTCATTGAATAATTCTACCATATTATCAAAGAAACATACAAGTAAATAACACGTGCACTTTCTAAAGTTGTTTTGATAGCAGGTAGAATTTTAAAACTTCTTTAGCACCTGAATCACCTGAGCTTTGCTTGAATTGTGGTGGCATTTCTGGGACTGTGAGCAGGAGCCCTCCAACATTGGTTTATGTTCAATAACTTCAATGCTATGCTATCTGAAACCTGCTCCAATATATACTGGTTCCTCTTTTACTCTGAATGACTTCCTCAACACTTGAAAATGCTTCTTCTTTCTTCCTCTTCATTTTAAGTTGACTAAAAAATCACTGGCATGATCCTTCCTCATCTAATCAAGGAACTGGTTTCTGTTTCCTAGTAATGAAATCAGGGTAAGATGGTGATGTTGGCAAAGCACTGGAACTCACTGGCAGAATACTGGGTGGAAACTGACTAGTCCCTGATTCTTTTATGAGACAACTTGAAACTTCTTACAAGCAGGGGTGAGCCAGTCACAGGAAATGTTGAGTGGTATGTGACCACATTTAACCTTCTGCTCCATGGAAGCTGCTGTCTGTAAGGCCTCTTAAATATGCCTTCCACATTCCCACTTCACCTTGGAGCCTTATTCCAAGATGCCAAATAAAAGGACCGTAGTTCGAATTCTGACTTTCTATTAATTACTAGCTGTTGAGCTTGGGTAAATTCCTTAATCTCTTGAAGGTTAATAATAGCTACCCCAGAGAGGTAGCTATGTGTCAAATGAAGTCATAGGTGTGGAAATGCTTTGTGAGTTCTACAAGGTCATAAAAAAAAGCATGCTGTTATTATTAACAGTATTTTCAGTAGAATTTTCCTGACCACTTCACCTCTCAGGCTTTTGCCTTTGTCTGCACTTGCTGTTGCTACTGCCCTTTGACCCTTTTATCTACCCATCTATGATGCTAGTTAACCCATCCCCAGGGTAGAGCTAGTCTGTCTGGCCAGTCTGTAGTTCTAATATTTTAAAGTTAATTTTGTGCTATTTTTAGAATATAAAATATCCTTTGATAAAATAAAAGAATAAACCATATGCCTAGCATATATACATTTAAAAGAATAAAACAATGTTTTGTTGTTTAGTCGCTAAGTCCTGTCTGACTCTGAGACCCCATGAACTGTAGCTCGCCAAGCTCCTCTGTCCATGGAATTTTCCAGGCAAGAAGAGTGGAGTGAGTTGCCATTTCCTTCTCCAGGGGATCTTCCCAACCCAGGGATCTAACCTGCATCTCCTGCATGGGCAGATGGATTGTTTAGCTGAGTTCCCAGCTAAATTAAAAACAAACAAACAAACAAACATGTATTAGTCAACATTTATTGACTGCTTATGAAATGCTTGACATTGTGCCCTGTCTTGGAAATATCCAGACAAATAAGCCAGTCCCTGTCAGAAAATAACTCCCTACCTGGGGTTGCAGGGCAGAGGGCAGGGTTTGTATTGAATGCACAGACAAAGAGGGAGAGAGGCTTTTCTACCTGGTGAGATTCAGCTACATTCGGGAAGTGTTCTTATTCTAGATTGTTAGTGCTGAGTTGTTTCAGTGGTGTCTAACTCTTTGCGACCCTAGGGACTGTAGCGCACCAGACTTCTATATCCAGGGATTCTCCAGGCAAGAGCACTGGAATGGGTTGCCATGCCCTCCTACAGGGTATCTTCCCTGCCTAGGGATCAAACCCATGTCTCTTACATTTCCTGCATTGGGAGGCGGATTCTTTACTGCTGGCGCCAGCTGGGAAGCCCCCTAGGCTGTTAAGTCATTTGCTATTTTAAATTATTTTGGAGGTTTGTTTTCTTGTTTCTCAGTTCTCCCATTCTTTTCTAATATATGAACTCAGTGAGTCTTGGAGCTAAACCTTCATTAAACGTTTTTTTGAGCACTTATCATTACCAATATAATGTCAGATCCAGGAGGGCACAGGTCTTTATTTCTCTTGTTCACTGATATATCCCTAGAATAATCTCAGGAATGTAATATATAAAATGATATATATTAATGTGTTAATGTAATATTAATAAATATTTGTTAAATAAACTGTCACATTGCATTAGTTCAGCTAGTACTAGCTGTCATAACTGAATCCTTAAAAATTCAATGGCTTCATATAACCAAAATATGAATATTTGTAGTGGATTGGGAGACTGCTCCATACAGTTATTCAAGGACCAAGTTGATGGAGGTTCTGCCATCCTCAACTTGTGGCTTCTACAATTATATTAACACATCACCAATCTCCAGCCAGCAGACAGGAGAGGGAGAATGTGAAGGGTTACAAGGAGGGTGTTTTGGGCCAGAGCTCAGTTCATTACCTTAGCGCATTTAGACGACTGGTGTGGGGCTGGGGGACAAAACGTGTAGCTCTTTCTTGGCCACTTCCTGTCAATAACTGCATCGTGAAAGGGACTCACAATTCTTGGACACCTGGCCATCTCTGCCTTATAAATAAGACACCGTTTGTCTCCCGTTGACATGTGGGTCTCCCATAACCTGGGAGCTCCTTTGGGGCGAAGGATCCATCTTATCCACTCTGTCCTTAGTTCTCAGCACACTGTGATAGTTCAAAAATATTTTCTGAATTGAAATCAGTAGTTTTTCTGTTGGGTACCTGGCACCATAATCAGTTCAGTTCAGTTGCTCAGTCATGTCCAACCCTTTGCAACCCCACAGACTGCAGCACATCAGGCCTCCCTGTCCATCACTGACTCCTGGAGTTTACTCAAACTCATGTCCATTGCGTTGGTGATGCCACCCAACCATCTTATCCTCTTCATCCCCTTCTCTTCCTGCCTTCAATATTTCCCAGCATCAGGATCTTTTCAAATGAGTCAGTCCTTTGCATCAGATGGCCAAAAGATTGGAGTTTCAGCTTCAGCATTAGTCCTTCCAATGCATACTCAGGACTGATTTCCTTTAGGATGAGCTAGTTGGATCTCCTTGCAGTTCAAGGGACTCTCAAGAGTGTTCTCCAACACCACAGTTCAAAAGCATCAATTCTTCAGCACTCAGCTTTCTTTATACTCCAACTCTCACATCCATGCATGACTACTGGAAAAACCATAGCTTTGACTAGATGGACCTTTGTTGGCAAATTCATGTCTCTGCTTTTTAATATGCTGTCTAGGTTGGTCATAACTTTTCTTTCAAGGAGCAAGCATCTTTTGAATGCATGGCTGCAGTCACCATCTGCAGTCAATTTTTGTTGAAAGAATTTTAAAAAGGAAAGAATAAAGGAATAAGAAGCTATTTGCTACAATAAAAGTGTGCCAAGTCTGTTACCTGGTGCTAATATGGTTAAGTATTTAATAAAGAATTATTAGAAAAAGGAGGGGAATAGAGAAAAAGAGAAGAGAAGGAAGGAGAGAGTAGGAAGGAGAGATAAGACAGAAGGGGTGAGAGAGGAGGGAAGGAGAGAAGAAGGGGCCTGGCATGAATGGGAGAAGGAGAGAGATAGGAAAAGTGCAAGAGGGGAAAAAGAGAAGGAGAGGAAGGCGGGGGGAGGAGGAGGAAGGAGGAAAGAAAGAGAACACAGCAGGTTCCTGAGAGGTGAGCTCTGAGGCCTGATCCTCAATAAAGAGAAGGATTTCCCCAGCTGGGAGGTCAAGGAAGGCTGCCCAGAGCAGTCTTGCTCCTTGGCTTCAGCCCATCCTGGTCTCCCTGCTTAACTTCTGTGACTTTATGATCTGCCCACCCTAACACAGGACAGAAATATCTCCCTGCCCTGTGATGGGGAAATGAAGTTCATAAATCTCCTGGCAAGTTTGTGCTTCTCTATGGAGACGGTACATAAAGTACCCCTGCCACCCACGGAGAAGCACCAGGAGAGGCAGAGCGCTCAGTCACAGGCGACCAGCTCCCCCACCCAGGCACACTTCCCGCCTGCAGGTTGGAGGGTACAGATCTGGGGCGTGGAGCCACTGGCCTCCAAGGGCCCGAGAATACTGTGTTTATTTTGCCTCTCTAATCAGTCTCTCTCGCTTCTGGCTCATTGAGTTTCCCCACAAGATCCACATTGAGAAGTTTTTTGGGATGTGATTGATGGCAGCTGCACACACAGGCGCGGGTGTATGGTGCTCAGATGCCTAGCAGAGTCCTGGACCACAAACCCAGGGCTGTTACTGCAGCCTTACCAGGTACTGCATGCACTGGAAGTGTTTGCCTTTGTTTCTTTTGTGCCTTTAACATTTTCGCCTCTTTTTGCCTCCTGAATTTGCACATTCATGGAGTATGATACATTTTACAAGGTGCTATCACATGCGCTTTTGCAGTGTTCTTCCAAGGTGATGTTCATATACTTGTCTATAGATGAGGAAACTGAGACCCAGAAGGGTTCAGCATCTTATCCATGGTGCCTGACATCACTCCACCTTGTTCAGAGCCTTCACCCAAGCCTCTTTACAACAACGAACGATGCATGGGCTTGCTGTCACAGATGTAGTCCTCAGCTCTGAAGGGCATTCATGGAAATGTGTTTGGATGACCGGAGTCTAAGAGTGAATTTAACTTTGAGAGTTGGAAAAGCAATGATCTTTGTTCTCTGAATAGATACCTTCTGCTGACTTGGGTTTTAGAAAATTCTTCTAATTTCCATGTATGACTTTACAGAATACTTGGTACTGCTGTAAAATTGCTAAAACCGTAAATGGTCACTCTTGGTTTTAAATATCAAACCAGATGAAGGGATGGAGAGACTTCTCAATGTTAGAGGAGGGAAAATCATTTAAATAGCAGAATGGATACCATATGGTAGTTTTTTCTTTTTTTCTTTAAAGAAAGTGTCCGTCTGTCACCACATAATCCAGGCTAGGAGAAGTATCGAGGGATTTAGGATTTAGTGAGACTGGTGGTGCTGAAATTAACTTTGAAAACAAGGTTGTTTACTCTTTATACTAATTTCCATGCTTACCGCTGACTCTGATTTGGTTTGAAGAGAGATATTCCAGGAAGCCGTTCTTACCATTATGGAAAGGAAAAGTAACCACGAGTGATATCATTTTCTTTGGCTGAGCATCTGATAACCATGTATCAGAGTGTGAAGCAGTGGACGGTGAGAGCTGAGCTGCCTCCATCCCAGGGATCAGGAAACTGAGGCCTGTGTTATTAAAGTGAATGAAATGGACTTCCCTGGCAGTCTAGTGGTTAAGAACCATCCCCTTCCAGTTCAGAGAACATGGGTTCAATCCCTGATTGGGGAACTAAGGTCCCACATGATGTAGGGTGTGGCCGAAAATTTTTTTTAAAAAGCATTGTTTTATATTAAAAAATAATAAAATGAATGAAACCATTGCTTCTCTTATGGTAAAAGTTATATATAAAACTATAAAGGAAAAAGATACAAAACAAAGCAACCTGTAATTCCACATGTAAGAGGAAACCACTATTAATATTTTTATCTTCCAGCAGTGTTTTATCATCATACACATTATATATTAATTTGACATCTTACTGTATATATCTGTTTTGAAATGTCATTTTAAAATTTAAATATATTATAAATATTTATTCACGTTATCATTTCTTCATTTATTCAGATCAGATCAGATCAGTCGCTCAGTCGTGTCCGACTCTTTGCGACCCCATGAATCGCAGCATGCCAGGCCTCCCTGTCCATCACCAACTCCCGGAGTTCACTCAGACTCACGGCCATCGAGTCAGTGATGCCATCCAGCCATCTCATCCTCTGTCGTCCCCTTCTCCTCCTGCCCCCAATCCCTCCCAGCATCAGAGTCTTTTCCAATGAGTCAACTCTTCGCATGAGGTGGCCAAAGGACTGGAGTTTCAGCTTTAGCATCATTCCTTCCAAAGAAATCCTAGGGCTGATCTCCTTCAGAATGGACTGGTTGGATATCCTTGCAGTCCAAGGGACTCTTAAGAGTCTTCTCCAACACCACAGTTCAAAAGCATCAATTCTTCGGCACTCAGCCTTCTTCACAGTCCAACTCTCACATCCATACATGACCACAGGAAAAACCATAGCCTTGACTAGACGGACCTTTGTTGGCAAAGTAATGTCTCTGCTTTTCAATATGCTATCTAGGTTGGTCATAACTTTCCTTCCAAGGAGTAAGCATCTTTTAATTTCATGGCTGCAGTCACCATCTGCAGTGATTTTGGAGCCCCCAAAAATAAAGTCTGACACTGTTTCCACTGTTTCCCCAT
>NW_011477142.1:1167112-1170788 GCF_000754665.1 Bison bison bison | reverse complement strand
ATCAAGAGGCTTTTGAGTTCCTCTTCACTTTCTGCCATAAGGGTGGTGTCATCTGCATATCTGAAGTTATTGATATTTCTCCCGGCAATCTTGATTCCAGCTTGTGTTTCTTCCAGCCCAGCATTTCTCATGATGTACTCTGCATATAAGTTAAATAAACAGGGTGACAATATACAGCCTTGACGAACTCCTTTTCCTATTTGGAACCAGTCTGTTGTTCCATGTCCAGTTCTAATTGTTGCTTCCTGACCTGCATACAAATTTCTCAAGAGGCATTTATTCACTATTGATAATAACTAACATTTCAAACTGTCTCTCTGTGTGCCAATACACATTGCAAACAGGAACTCATTTCATCCTTACAGCAACTGTCTGAGAGAGTATTAGTATTATTACCCCCATTTTACAGATGAGAATGCTGAGGTACAGTGGGGTTATACAGCATGCAGGATCATATAGATAGGAAGGGACAGAGCCAGAACAGGCACCCCATGGATTATGACTTCTCTGTCTTCTGGGACCCAGCACAGCTCTTGGCCTGCAGTAAGCTAGTAACCTTGAGTGTTGAATGAGTGTTGGTGATTAGAAGACTGATTTGGTGAATGAGAATTTGGGGAGTGGTCCTGATTCATAGCTGATGTGTGAATTACTTACCCATGGTTCTATGACAGTCAACAAGGATTCTGAACCAACAGCTGATCACCTACAGGTTTACAGAACTGTGACACTGCATCTCTACCTTTGGCCTTGGGTGTTGGTTGGCTCTTCTTGATTCCTAGTTTACTTCTTTACTAAGTCAGTAGCTGTGATAAAGGAATATAATGCCTGTATGCTTAAGGGCCTGTGGCACTTCTTGACGTATTTGGGGGTTTCTAGCTAGGCAAATGGACTCAGCAAAAATGAATCCCACTTTTCAGATACTGAAATAATCTCTTTTAATATTTCAGTGAGAAAATTTTATCTTAAGTAGTAAACAGAATCTGATTCCAAATGAATTTCCTAATTCCAAAAATGCTTCCAAATACACTCTCTTGATTTTTGAATAAAATTTATCAATTTTTTTTTAATTTCTGAAAGGCACACAATTAAGCTTACTAGTTACAAGCATCGGAGAAGGCAATGGCATCCCACTCCAGTACTCTTGCTTGGAAAATCCTATGGATGGAGGAGCCTGGTGGGCTGCCATCTATGGCGTCGCACAGAGTCGGACACGACTGAAGCGACTTAGCAGCAGCAGCAGTTACAAGCATAACCTTAAAGATATTGTTGGTTTGGTTTCAGACCACCACAATAAAGCAAACATTGCAATGAAATGAGTGAATTTTTTTGGTTTCCCAGTGCATATGAAAGTTATGTTTACATTATACTATAGTCTATTTAGTGTGCAATAGCATTATTGTAAAAAAAGTGTATATACTAATTATATACTTTATTAATTGTGCACTTACTATTATATACCTAATTAAATATTTTATTTCTAAAAAATGCTATCCTCTGAGTTTCAGTGAGTTGTAGTAGTCACTGATCACAGATCACCATAATGAATATAATAATAATGAAAAATTTGAAATATGCTTAGAATTACCAAAATGTTACACAGAGACATGAAGTAATAAAATACTATTGGAAAAAGGATTACAATAGACTTGCTTGACACTGGGTTGTTGAAGACCATTCAATGTGAAAAAAATGCAACATCTATAAAGTGCAGTAAAGCAAAACGCAATAAAATTAGTTATTTTGCTTTTCTGAGGTCCAGAATAATTCATTCTTCTTTCCATCCATTTATTAATGAAAGCAGCTCTCATGAGGTGTAGGTTGTGCTGGACAGTGGAAAAAGCGAACAATCTAATGAGGAAGGCAGATACATAAGGAAGAATAGCAACGTGGTATTCTAAACACTGAGGAAAGTACAGAGCGGCAAGGTGAGTGTGAAATTGGGAGAAGAAAAGACTTCTTTATAGTGTGATACTACCAAAACATCCAACCATGGTATATTCAAGTGATACTTTCAAGGTTTAGATTTCAAGAGTTTCCTAAATTTAGTCAGTCTGAGTCTGTAAGTATAAGAAAAGAGCTTATCCTTAGCTTAAAAAAATCCTTTGTCTATTACCTAGTTAAAAGGAAAAGAAAGAGGAGTTGTTATGTGCACAGTTTTAAAAGTAATTCGGAGAGTTTCACATGAATTAATGAAATCAATAGCAACCAGGGAAACTTTCCAACCCCAGCTTAATCGGACTTGAGCATGCAATAATAGAGACTTTTTTTTTTTTGGATAAATAGGAGGGCTGAATCTGTGCAGTGCTGGAGATGTAACAGGAGCTTAGGGATTACTTGTAAGTGGCACATGTGGTTGAAAATACCCTGAGCTGGGAGTTAAGAGGTGTGGAGTCTAAATCTGGCTTTGTCACTACTATCAGCCAGGTCAGAGTCTTCATTCAGCTGTGTGACAGAGACCTGAAAAATACTGGCTTAAAATGTTATGGAGAAATACCTTGCTTAATTTTCTCATGTCATGAAAAGATGAGCTGGGCAGTAGAGAACTGACATTTCCATCCCACAGTGTCTTCTGGGGCCCAGATACGTTTTCTCTTTCCCTCAGTTATCCTTAGCATCTGCTCATCATTTTGTGGTCATATGGTAGCAGATCTACCCTCTGCCTCATGTTCATGTTCTTGATGGCAAGAAGGGGACAGGCACCAACTGAGGCAGCCTCCTTTGAAACTTGCTCAGAACCTCTGCTGCCCCACCCCAGTTATGTCCAAGTTCATCTCATTGGCCAAACCCATATCATGTGACTACCCCCAGCTAGCTGCAATGGAGGCTAGCAAGACATCCTCAGATGATCCCAATGCTGCTTCCAATGAAATCAAGGTTCTGTTATAAAAGGGGAAAAGGGTAACTGGATAGTGAGTAGAAATCTAAAAATTTCTGTCATATCAACTATAAAGTAAATGAACTCAATCAGTGGTTGCTAACATTTTTTTTTTTTTAAATGCACCGTCCTCCCCTTTTCATCTTTAAATCTTCATAGGTCCAGTTCAGATCCAGGTAAAAGTGTATTTTCTTTGGTTGAAATTGGAGTTGGGATGCCAACTTTCTTATCTCCCTCTTGGTGAAGTCATTTATTTGAATTTGAAGTGGTTTCATTGGTTAGTTTGCATTCTGCTTCGGGTTTATATTTATCCATCCTTATTGATTTTATTTACTTATGTGTTTGTTTATATGTGAACCATGAATATGGTTTTAAGAGTCAGAATTATACAGGAAAATTGAAAACAAGTCCCTCCTAACCCTGCTTATACTCCACTCCCACCTTCCCATCATGTCCACTTCATGTCTACTCACCATCTCCCCTAGGCATCAATGTCATTAGTTTCTGGTTTAACCTCCCTGAATTTTTGCACCAGTGTGCAGGCACATATGTGTTTTCCCATTTCCTGTATTATAAGAAGCAAGATACTGTAATTGTCTTTTGTACTTGAGAGTCTATACAACTATTTTGTATAGATAGTTGTAAGAAATGAAATACTGGTGAGGCCAGGGAGAATGACAAATGTTCAGTAAGAGAGGTGAAACCAAACCGTAGAGGGAGAGACCTAATCTTCTTAGGAAAGGTTTATGAAGGAAGCTGCATTCAAGCAGGGTCTTAAGAATGGTTGATGTAGCCAGGAAG
>NW_011477142.1:1154238-1167012 GCF_000754665.1 Bison bison bison | reverse complement strand
TGCTGTGTGTTTTTCTTCATTTATGAGCTTCATAGAGAATTTAGAGATCATCTGTCAATTCAGTTTAAACTCACACTGTGGCCACCTGTTGTAGAGGAAGAAACTGAGGCCTTAAGAAATAAGGGGACTTAACCTAGATTCACTGGAGAAGGCAATGGCATCCCACTCCAGTACTCTTGCCTGGAAAATCCCATGGACGGGGGAGCCTGGTGGGCTGCTGACTATGGGGTCGCACAGAGTTGGACACGACTGAACGCCTTCACTTTCACTTTTCACTTTCATGCATTGGAGAAGGAAATGGCAATCCACCCCAATGTTCTTGCCTGGAGAATCCCAGGGACGGGGGAGCCTGGTGGGCTGCCGTCTCTGGGGTTGCAGAGAGTCGGACACGACTGAAGCGACGTAGCAGCAGCAGCAGCAACCTAGTCTCACAGCCGGATAGTGGCAGTATTAGAAATAGCCAGGATCTTGACTCACAGTCCCATAATCTCTTCCTCGGTATCTAAGATTTCAAAATGAACACAAGGCAGCCCTGTTCCTCTCAGAGCTGGGTAATTTTTCCTTTGCCAGCTTGGTTTGCACCTTTCAGTTCATTTAATCCCAAATCTCAAAATTCAACCAGAATAATAACAAAGTTAAACCAACCTGTTATGGGCTTAATTGTGTCCCCTTTCAAAATTCATATATTGAAGTCCTAACCCCCTCTGCCTCAGAATATGGCTGTATTTGGGAATAGGGCTTTTAAAGAAGAAATTAAAACGAGGTCGCTCGAGAGAGTCCCATTCCAGTATGACTGGTGTCCTTGTAAGGAGAGGAGACTGAGACACAGATCTGCACAGAGAAAGGACCAAGTGAAGACAGAGGGAAAAGATGGCTGTCTGCCAGCTAAGGAGACAGACCTTGAAGAAACCAACCCTAATGACACCCTGATCTGGGCCTTTTAAGCTTCCAGTAGTGTGAGAAAATATGTTTTTGATGTTTTGATGCTCCCCAGTCTAAGGTACTTTGTTTGGGCAGCCTGAGTAAACTAAGATACAGCCTTAACCTACTCTTTGGGGCAGCTGGTGGGGTCTCATGCCAGTCTATGGTGTCTTAGCTCCTGGTGGTTGTAGCTCCTAAGCTTTCCTATTGCTGAGTGCTCACTGGGCTCTGTCTTACATCACCCACTCAGTCACCTTCTTCAAAGGCAAGGGAATAATGGAGGGGAGTTCACTGTAGTGCAGAGAAGAGCAGAGTGCAGGTCAGGAGCCTCCCAGAGCTATTCATGGCCAGCAAAGCCTTAACCTTCTGGGCCCCAAGGGTGCGGAAGTCTGGCCATTTCTAGCTGCTAGATTCTCTAAGTAATATGGGAAAAAACTATTTGTTGGTTTTAAATGCATACTTAGGGATTTAAAGGTATTTTCTAAATTATATGTTTTTCATTAAAAACCTTTTATCCCCCCAAATGCCCCGCCTCACTACAGACTTTAATGCACAAGGATACTAAGATTTTAAAATGAGATGGTAGAATTATGAGTTGTTTTAATATTCTTCTTCAGGCCTTTCTATATTTTCAGTTTTCTTAATAGATGTATGTGACTTTATGGGGAAGTATGGATCTTAAAGGTGAAAAAATTCTAATACTGTATTAGAGCCAAACAACAGTAAATGATAGGTGAATTAAAAAATATTTCTTGATTTCAAGGAGCTCCAAAAGAAGACAACGTATTTCTAAATGAATGGGTAATGAGAATAGTTGTAGGGTTGGGAAGTATAAAGCTCTTGATGTCATGAATGTTTCATATTTTATAAATTACTCTTTCTAACACAAATGGTAAAGCAAGAAAGTGTATACAATCTTACATTTATTGACATCTAGAGTATAGAAGGCAATATAGATCTAAAAACAATAAAATATGGGCATATTAGTCAAGATGAAGATGGAAAAAGCTGTCACGAGATGTCTATTCATGATTTGTTCATTAGATCATGGACAGAGGGCTACAGTCCATAGGGTCAAAAAGAGTTGGACATGACTGAAGTGACTTGGCACGGCACGGCACAGCACAGCAAAGCATATGTGATAATGGACTCCCACTATCATGGAAAAACTCATTCTGTTGACATTCTGACTTGGCCTCAATTGTACTTGGGGAGAAGAAGGTGAAGATGAGAGTGTAATTTAAAGTTAGAAAATGGAACTAGATTCAGAAACTATTAATGTAGACATAGCCAACTAGTCTCACAAGAAAAATGAGAAAATTTCACTGTAATTTATAGCCTAATCCCCCAAGTAATTAAGCTGCTGTTATTTAAGTTACTAATGATCAAAATGAAATAATTCACTTGAAATACTGGGTCTATGCAGATAGGAGAGTATTATAACAATTACTGACTCAGGCTTCCCTGGTAGCCCAGCTGGTAAAGGATCTGTCTGCAGTGCAGGAGACCCTGGTTTGATTCCTGGATTGGGAAGATCCCCTGGAGAAGGTATAGGCTACCTACTCCAGTACTGTTGGGCTTCCGTGGTGGCTCAGCTGGTAAAGAATCCGCCTGCAATGTGGGAGACCTGGGTGTGATCCCTGGGTTGGGAAGATCCCCTGGAGAAGAGAATGGTTACCCACTCCAGTATTCTGGCCTGGAGAATTCCATGGACTGTATAGTTTTAACTTAGACGGGGGCTTCCCTGGTAGTTCAGTTGGTAAAGAATCTGTCTGCAATGCAGGAGACCCTGGTTTGACTCCTGGATCAGGAAGATCCACTGGAGAAGGGATAGGCTAACCACTCTAGTATTCTTGGGCTTCCCTGGTGGCTCAGCTGGTAAAGAAATCACCTGCAATGTGGGAGACCTGGGTTCGATCCCTGGGTTGGGAAGATCCCCTGGAGGAGGGAAAGGCTACCCACTGCAGTATTCTGGCCTGGGGAATTCCATGGTTGTATAGTCCATGAGGTCAGTAAGAGTCGAACACGACTGAATGACTTTCACTTAAACTAGGCTAGACTTAGTCATCAAGTAGTGTCTGACTCTGCGACCCTCCATTTAAATTGCCCTTTGATAATCTAGATTCTTGTCATTTCCTATACCTTTGCCAAACTTGGGTAAAATATAACACCCTTACAGTACGTGGAAGAACAGATCTCAGCAAATGGTTTTGCTTTGAGGCCTTTTCCTAAGTCCCTAAGCAAAACAAAATGGTAATAGAGATTCATCCATCTCTGTGTACATTTCAGTTGGAGCATGCACCTGTCCTCATATATACAGATTCTGACAACCTGAGACCTCTTCTTTGACACTGATTACAGGGATGACCACTCTTTCAGTGTCTTCTTTTGTAGAAAGCCAGGATCATTTTGGAAACATATGGTTTCCCCTCAGGAGCACATGTGCTATCAAGATCTCTGTGTATGTGTTGGTAAAAGACATTTTATGTATGCTTTGAGTGACCTTTCCAAGAATTGCACACAGACTGTGAATATTCAGGCCTGTTCCACGGATTTCTCTTAAATGCAAATCCAGCTGTGTCAGTTCCCTTAACCTGTCCTGTACCTGCTCAGGGTTAAGCGTTGCAGGCAGCTCTTTAGTGAGTGTCCGGAGCATAATTACCCAGATGCACCTGGGTGGGGTTTAACCCCTTGTACCCCCACCCTCCTGCCAGAGTCACATGGGAGATTCAGATGTTCAGGAGATGCATGGTTAGTGAAATCGCTTCCCTCTCTGGAGGTAACTTGATCTTGTCAAACAGTGCTTTTTTACAGAACATATGTGCTTTAGTTTGATTTTAAGGTTCTGAAATAACATTCTCCATTTTGCTCACCACTGAGGCATGTGCACAGAAAAGAAAATCCTATTTTGGTTACATATAAAATTTTATTTTTAAAATTGTTTTGTCAAAAGAAAAACCATACATTTTCCCAAATTAAAACTAAAGTGAATACTGTAATATTACTTTATTCAGAGCCAAAAGCAGAAGAGAAAAGGTGTGAAAATTGAATTTGGGGGAGCCAGGAGTAAACCAAAATGACTTCCCAGAAATGGTTATGTAGCTGCTTTTCCTTGCCTGGATTTTGGGGAAAGAGAAAATAAGAGCTATTTAAAAAAAAAAAAAAAAAAGAAAACATGTTAAATTGATCAGGTTATGAGCAGCTCTCTCCAGATGCCTTGGGTCTCATATATGCTGGAAACAAGGTCATGTGTTAGGTGTGGGATATTCTAGGTAGAGGGTGGCTATGGCCTCACCCAGGACCATGACACAGTAGAAGCATGTTGGATAGGGACATAAGGAAACCCCTGGATGTGGAGTCTCATGGGTGAAGAACTTAGATTTTGGTGGCCTTCTGTTGGGTCTGTTGTACAACCTCAGTCAAGTTACTTAAGCTTTTTAAATCTCAGTTTCTCTCTCTGAAAATGGGGCATTGATGCTTCCCTCATAGACTTCTTTTAATAATGAGATGAAACCAACTATGTCAAGGATTTAGTGCCTACATTCTAACTATATAAAGGTAGGTATTTATGAGCAAACAGCAGTCTAAGTCACCCTTAGGAATGAGCTAGGATACTCACAGCCAGTGTTAAAAACACTCGTGATTGTCATTGTTTTATGATTACAAAAGACAGTTCTGCCACAGATATGTGACCCTGGGTAAGTTGCTGTGTAGATGCCTGAACTTTGCTTTTCTTATCTATAAATCTATAAAATATGAAATTTTAAGCTATAATGCCTCTGGTTCTAAAATTTTGTGAATCTTTGAATTCCCTCCTGAACCTTGGTAAATTCTAACAGTATTTTCTGTGTTTAGCTATAGGCAGAGTTGCCAAAGTTCAGGTTATGTTCTTGCCGGTAACTAGAACTTAAGTGTCAGGCAGTTCTCTTTATCCTGGTAGCAAGGCAAAGAAAAAGAAATATATTTCAAGAGCAAGAGTAAGAAATATATTCTTACTGCTCCTTTATCTTACTATGAATTTAAAAATCCTCCCATATTCAAAATCTGCGTTCTCCTGCATCTCAGACTCTCCTGATCTTCCTTAGTACTTTAAGATAACATCTAATGCACAAGTAGTGCATTGCTTCTTCTACACTATTTTGATTTATGTTATGACACTGGCTCCTCAGAACAATTCCATGGGACAGACTTATTATTACCTCCAATTTACAGATGAGGAAACTGAGGTCTGTACTTGCCGAGATCACATAGCCAAGAATTGGCAGATATGTAGTACTTACTCCAGTCTTTTTACTGCAGAAGCATGTTTCTGCCACTCAATTGGGCTCCCTTATAAGGTGCTGAAGCCTTTTGTTGACATGAAGGAGAGAGGCAAAGAAATGAATGAGGTCACAACTGGAAATCCTACACAGAAATGCTGATTCCTTCTTCATGACTCACAAGTTTAGGCCTTTGGCTCCCAGCATCTTTTTACAGGAGGACTCATTTTCCTATTGTAAAAGGAAGTTTATTATTTAATTATTATTTAATTAGATAAGTAAAATACAGATGAATGAAAGGATAATAAAAAGCATTCATACTCCAGTAATGCTTGAGTGCACGCGTGCTTAGTCATGTCTGACTCTGTGACCCCATGGACTCTAGCCCACCATGCTTCCCTCTCCATGGGATTTCCCAGGCAAGAATACCAAAGTGGATTGCCATTTCCTCCTCTATGAGACCTTCCCAACCCAGGGATCAAACCTGCATCTCCTGCCTTGGCAGACAAATTCTTTACCACTGAGCCACCTGGGCTTCCCGTGTTTCTGACACCTTGGTAGCTAGTGAATGTGTCACTTTGAATCTGCTTTATCTCCGTTTGTACCTCACTTCCCTTATTCCCGCTTGCCTTCCACCCTGGGATTACACTGTCCTCCCTCCATAAAGCTTTAGCATGGATACTTTTCCTCAGGTTCCTTTAAAAATTTTTTTATTGATTGATTAATGTCTTTGGCTACACCAGGTCTTAGTTGGCGGCTTGTGGGATCTTTTAGTTGTGGTATGCACACTCTTAGTTGAAGCACGTGGGATCTACTTCCCTGACCAGGAGTCAAACCTAGGCCTGCTGCATTGGGAGTGCAAAGTCTTAGCCACTGGACCACTAGGGACGTCCAGGTCCTTTTTTTTTTCTTTTACCTGGAACACTGAACTGAGATGATGGTCGTTACATTTATAGTATCTCTCTGTTCAGTAAGTGCATAGGAAAAAAATACCCTCAATTCAGGCACTTTTAGTAGATACCATTTTTATTAATGACAACAGAATCTGTATGTATTTGAAGAAAAGTAGTATGGTGAAATTGTCTTCAGGTACTGTTTGCTGATGGGTGGATTAAAGGACCTCTGCATGCCTCTCCCAGCCCCATTGTTCCCAAGAAGGTCCGAAAGCCATGGCGGGATTTTTAAGTGAGACTAGGTCATCACAGCCATTTTACCCTTCACTTGACCTTCTTGCTGCAGTGGAAGACTCTGAGCCATAAACCTCAGCCCATGCAGCCTCCACCGCAGATGCCTTTCAAGTGTGTGAAGTCTCTCGGCCTGCATGCATTTTCCCAGAGCGAGGCGCTGTACACATCTGGGTCAACTTTATTCCAGTTTTCTTTCCTCTCTTTTTTTAAAAGTCAATCAGTGTGAGTAACTGCTACATGAAACCATGAAGAAAATGGAATAAATATGTTGGAAATGCTAGAAAATGATCTGCAGTTGTTTATTCTCCTCAGTTTTACTTCCTGGGCTTATTTTTAAGCGTATTCAAAGAGTTTCAGCAATCCTGAAGAGTGTTTGGCATGCTGCAAAAAAAAAAAAAAAAAAGTGGTCTATTCTCTAATAAGAAAGAACTCTTGTACTGTGCTTCCTGGTCTGGAAGTGTGCTGACGAGTAAGGGGGAGCTAGTCTCCAGGGAAAGAGCCTCTTGTGTGCTGATTCAAGCTCTCTTAATAAGATACTTCTTTACTCTGATACCTGATTCAGTGTGTTTAATCTATTAAGCAGTCTTCACTGGGCTCCCCTTTGTTTCTCGAAGGCAGGGATTCTGTCTTACGTGTTTTCATGTACCTCCACGATGCTGACACCTAACAGGCACTGCTTAAACTCCTTGAATCATAAGGTGGACAGTGAATTTTCCCCTCGGATGAGTAAATAATGGTGATTTGCACAATATGCCCGTGTTTCAAAGAGCAAATGTTAGAAACATAATTTAATGTGAACAATTAGTGAACAAGACAGTGAATTTGTTTGCACAATGTACTGTTTTCAGACAGCTCTTTGGCTGTATTCACAGAAAGGGCTCATTTGTCTGGTTCAGGCAGAAATGTAGAGAGAGGTATGTGAAGTCAGGAATGGTGAGGTTTGTGTGCCAAGGTCTCAGGGGCCTCAAGGGGGAAGCAGTGGACTTACGGAATCAGAATTCTGAGATCCAGTCTTGCCTCTTGAAATCTGAATCTTCCTCCATGAAGCTTTTCCTGATCCTTGAATCAGATACCTAACCTCCTGTGACCTCAGAGTGCCATGTTGGGACCACCTTTCTCTTAGCTCTGCTTCTGGATGGCCATTTGTGGTCTTGTGTGGTACCTTCCACTTGGTTGTTAAAGAAGGTTGGATTATTTCTGACTCACCCATTTGACCCTCAGAGTGTCTAGTATAGTGCTTACC
Source organism: Bison bison bison (assembly GCF_000754665.1). NCBI lineage: Eukaryota > Metazoa > Chordata > Mammalia > Artiodactyla > Bovidae > Bison > Bison bison. The sequence goes on along the minus strand of NW_011477142.1, from coordinate 1,159,402 downwards.
ACTCAGGCCACTGCACAAATGCTTGTATAAAGCAGGCTTACCAATCCCAGGTTTCAGAATGCTAAGGATATGCATCCCATGCAGGCCTTTAGTTGTGTAGTGAGTTGAATAATGGATCATAAAAAGATGTGTCCACATCCTGGAATCTGTGAATATGACTTTATTTAGAAAAAGGATCTTACAAACACGAGTTGAGAGTTTGTGCCTCTGGACCTTTTCTCTTTGGCAGTTAACCTTAGTGATGCTTATTTTGAATGGTTTCCAATGAAATAATTAATTGCACTTAGTATCAGTGGAACTGATGAGTGACGATGCTGAATGATACCTTGATACCACAATGGATGGTGATTTTGGTCTATTAGTTTACTAGTTACAGTGAGTTAAATGGTGGATCCCATGTCCTAACCCCTAATTCCAGGTGTTAGGACAATAATTTCACAATCTTTCTCTAAATGATTGTGATCTCATTTAGAAAAAGGGCCTTTGCAGGTATAATTAAGGATCTCAAGACAAGATAGATTATCCTGAATTACCTCAGTAGCCATAAAACCAATGCTCTGTCTTTACAAGAGACAGAAAAGGAAAAGACAGAAAGAAGGCCATGGAAAGACAGAGATTGGAATGTTGCAGCCATGGGCTGAGGAGTGACTGGAGCCACCCAATGCTGGGAGAGGCGGGGAAGGAGTCTCCTCTGGAAACTTGGGAGGAAATGTGACCCAGGTGACACCTTGCTTTCAGACTTCTGGCATCCCAAAGTGAGACAGAATAAACTTTTGTTGTTTTAAGCCACCAAGTTTATGATTATCTGTCATGGAAGCCCTAGGAAACTAATATTATGTGGACTGGCCTGGAATTTCGATTCTACTCCTGAAAGTATTAGTCGCTCAGTCATGTCCGACTCTTTGAGACCCCATGGGCTCTAGACGTCCAGGCTGTTCTGTCCATGGGATTCTCCAGGCAAGAGTACTGGAGTGGGTAGCCTTTCACTTCCTTAGGGGATCTTCCTGACCCAGGGATTGAACCCAGGTCTCCTCTATTGGATTAGTCTGGAATGTCAGTTCTACTCCTAGCTAACCGTAAATTCCTCAAGGGTAGAGACTATGTCTGTCTTGTTCCCGGTGAGACCCCCAGTGCCCAGCGGCACAACAGACACATTGTAGTCTTCCATTCAGTGTTCATTCCCTTTTCCTTCCTTCTTCTCCCGTTGTCCAAAGTTACCTCTGCCGGTAAGAGCAGAGGTAGTTCTAGAACATACTTCCACTCTTCCTCACTGTCCTATTTGTGACAGAGGTCGTCAGTCATTTCCCAACATTTGTTCTCCTTTTCTTTGGCTGGCCTTCCTTTGCAGCTGGATATGGCTGTGCATTCATGTTCTGGCAAGCTGTAAGTGGAAATGTTATGAAGTAGCTTCTGGGAACTTTCCTAATAAGACAGCTGGTAGGTGCCCTTTGCCCCTTCTTCTTCATTTTTCTTCCTCTGTCTGCCTGGAATGAGGTGCTACCATTTTGGACCATGAAAGCAGAAGTCCTACCAAAGGATGGAGAATGGTGAGTTGACAGGGCCAGCATCCCTGTGTGGAGCAGAGCTGGTGCACTAGCCCTGGGCTGCAAGCTTCTGGATTTTTGTGTCAGAGGGAAATAAAGCTCTTGTGTAAGCCATTGTTATTTTGTGTGTGTGTGTGTGTGTGTGCGTGTGTGTGAAATTTGTCAGCACCTGCAACTTGGGACTCCAAGGGGATTACTTACTCATTACATGGATTATTACCTTCAGATGTCTGAGGGGACAGAAATCAAACAGGCAATAGATTCTTCAAGCCCCTTCCTCACTGTGATGTTTCAAACACCTGTGGCCTCAATTTTTTAACTGAGGAAGCCCATGGTCTAGCTTCTAGAGCTAAACAGACTTGGGTTTAAACCTTGACTTGCTTGCACATTACTGTGGAATGACCTAACCTCAGTTTTCTCATCTGTACAATGGAGAACAATGCCCTCTTAGAGTCATTGTTCTATTTATTAGAATGACATCGTGTCTATTAGTAGATACTGTTAGTTGTAGTGTTGTATCTTTATCTTGTTTGAACTAGTGAAATCATTAAGGTTAGGGAAAGGAGGAAACAAACTGCATGAGTAAAAGTTGAAGCCATAAAGCATTGAAAGGAACACTTTGAAACAAGAAAATTTCATACAGACAACCTAAAATTTCACATCAAGGGACTAGAAAAAGAACAAATGAAGCCCAAAGTTAGTAGAAGGAAGGAAATAAAGAATGGAGTGGAAATGAATGAAATAGAGATGAAAAGACAATAAAAAAGATCAGTGAAACTAAAAGCTGGCTCTTTGAAATGATAAACAGAATTGACAAACCTTTAGCTAGACTCACTAAGGGAAAAAAAAAGAGAGAGGGCACAAATAAAATCAGTAATGAAAGAGGAACGGAGAAGGCAATGGCACCTCACTCCAGTACTCTTGTCTGGAGAATCCCATGGGTGGAGGAGCCTGGTAGGCTGCTGTCCATGGGGTCTCTAAGAGTCGGATATGACTGAGCGACTTTACTTTCACTTTTCACTTTCATGCATTGGAGAGGGAAATGGCAACCCACTCCAGTGTTCTTGCCTGGAGAATCCCAGGGACAAGGGAGCCTGGTGGGCTGCCGTCTATGGGATTGCACAGAGTTGGACACAACTGAAGCGACTTAGCAGCAGCAGTGGTGGTGTTATTCTGATACCAAAATCAGGCAGATACTGCAAGAAAAGAAAATTCCAATATCCCTGATGAACTCAGATGCAAACATCTTCAACAAAACATTAGCAAACTGAATTCAACAATACATTAACAGAGTCATACACCTTGATCAAGTGGAATTTATTCTAGGGATGCAGAGATGGTTTGACATCTGCAACTGAATCAACATGAAACATCATATTAACAAAATTCGTAATCATCTCAATAGATGCTGAAAAAGCACTTGACAAGATTTAACATTCATTTAAGAGAAAAACTCTCAACAAACTGGGTATAGAGGGAAGGTACCTCAACATAGTAAAAGTAGCATTTTGACCCATCCAAGAGAGATGCTGAGGAAACTGGGTGAGGAATTCCAGCTCAAGCTGTCAATGCTGGGTATTGGCCAAGGGGATGAGATTGGATATTTAAATTCATTCAGGCAACATTTCTTGAACTCCTACCATATACTATGTGTGTGGGGGTTTCATGGGGTTATTTGGGTGGGCTTCCCAGGTGGTGCTAGTGGTAAAGAACCCACCTGGCAATGCAGAAGACATAAGAGATGTGGGTTCAATCCCTGGGTTGGGCAGATTTCCCTGGAGAAGGAAATGACAACCCACTCCACTGTTTTTGCCTGGAAAATTCAATGGGCAGAGGAGCCTGGTGGGCTAAAGTCCATGGGGTCACAAAGAGTCAGACACGACTGAAGCAACTTAGCATCATCACGGGGGTATTCAGAGGTAAATTAAGACATGATCTTGATCTCATCTAGTGGGAAAGATAAAGATTTTTATAATGCAAGAAGACTGTTTAAATACGGTATTCACAAAGTGCTGAGGGAGCACAAGGGTCTGTCTGAGGGATCTGGAGAAAGCCAGACCTCTTCCCATTTAGGTTGTGTCTTGAAGGATGAGTAAGAGTTCACCAGAAGAGGAGAACATTCTAGAAAGGACAGGTCACATGTACAAAGGCAGAGAGACACAAAAGACCTAGGGCATGGTTGTGGTGGTTTATCCCATGTTAGAGATGGGAGAGAGGGTTTAGTGGGTTTTGAGGCTGGAGATGTATCCTGGACGTTGCTGTCTAAGGAGATGAATTGCTTCTCTTTTTAGTTTGGGGGAGGCCAGGGACCTTTTTAAGGAAGGAAATGATGTGGGCATTTCTCATCTGATGCTTTTACTTCTCCCTATCTTCTGAGTTGGAATGCTGCCACTAAGGGCAGAGGAGGAGGAATCTTCTGGCAGTCCTGGGAAGACACAGATATTCTCTATCTTGGTTGATATTAACAAAACAAATTATCATTGGTGTGAGGAGAAGCCCTTCAAATAAGAAATGGACAAACTCTGTTGGTGACACTGATAGTGACACCAAATCTTCCTTATTTTCACTTGGCTGGGCCATGTACTTTTATTTTTCTCCCTCTCTTTAAAAACTGTTGTATTTCTAGTTTAAAAAAAAAAAAAAAAAAGCTCCATCTTCAGGAATGCAGTGTGGTTTTACTTCTGGTAAGAAGTGAGGGAAATTTAGCTTCTGGATTTTTCTATGCTTGATAAAGGGCATAGTGTGTAAATGTAGGTCATAAGACTCTATCTCCAACTTGATCTCAGATTTATAAAGGAAACTATATATGCATATATAATATAAATTGCCCTTTGGGTTACATAATTTTCTTCTATATTTTCCACTTTTTTTTTTTTTTGGAGAGCAAATAAATCTTAAATATTTTTAACAAAAGTTCTCAGTGTAATCCCTGTACTCAGCCTCAGAAACAAAAACAAATTTCTTGGGAGGAGGAAGGATAGAATTAGGGGGAAGCTGTGTGTTTTGGAAAGAGTTTGGCTTCTGTCCCGTTGATACCTTTTACTGGGCTGTTGGTGAAGATTTCGAAGGTTCTTTCATTATTCAGTCAGTGTGTGTTTAACAGCCACTCAGCCACCAACTCACCTTACTGGGCAGACTTATTTTAGACCAAAGGCCAGTCCCTGGCCTATCTCCCTGCCTTTCCTTGAGATTTTCTTAGCTGGGCTCCAGGTGGCCACCATGCCCTGTGATTCTGTCATCCTCTCATGCTGTGAGGGGCTGCTCCAGAGCCCTTCATGAACAGGTTGTCCAGCTTGTTTTGAGAACAAAGACAATAATAAAGTCAGGAGGATGGCACGGCCAAGGTGATTCATACGGACAGATTTTAATGTTTTTTCTCATACGATGAGCAGTTTCTTTCTTTCTTTTTTATGCTTATTATTATTTCTTTTTAGTGATTAGACTACCAGTGTAAGAACCTGGCATTTTTTTTTAATTAAAATTTTTTAACTATTTAACTGAACTGTTAAATATATATATATAATATATAAATAAATACAAATTTACTTAACTATTTAACTGAACTATTTTTAATTGAAGGATAATTGCCTTACAGTGTTGTGTTGGTTTCTGCCAAACCT
>NW_011477142.1:1152942-1154138 GCF_000754665.1 Bison bison bison | reverse complement strand
CAGGATCTTTGTTGTGTCATGTGTAATCTTTTGTTGTGGCACACGGTGATGAGTGCCAGTTCAGTAGCTGCAGTGAGTGGGCTTAGTTGCTCCAGGGTATGTGGGATCTTAGTTCCCTGACCAGGGATCGAACCTGTGTCCTCTGCATTGGCAGGTGGATCCTTAACCACTGAACCACCAGGGAAGTCCTGAGCACTTTCTTATCTGCACTTCACAACACTGTTGTCAAATGACCCCCCCCCCCCCCCGCCCCGTAAATGCCAGCTTCCCCTGGGGAGCCTTCTGGAACCTAGCAGCCTCAAGTTCAAGGCAAGGGTCTAGTTCTTTCTTCTGAGAGCAAGCATCAATATCAGGGATCTCCTTGCCTGTGTCTGGAACTGTAGATTAGGTGTGCAGAAGCGATGGCTAAGTTTTAGAAGTTGTGCTGGGTGTTTTTAAAATTGTATATTGAAACAAAGCTTTAAGATTAAAAAAAAAATGAGTACACATTGCTAGTTCCCACTTTTTCTTTTCCAGCAGCAGCTGAATAACCAGAGCCCTGAAATGAACCAGAGTATTCAGGAAGGTCAAGCACAGAGGGAAATGTTTTATTAGAAACAGGCTTTTTGGTTGTGACAAATTGTATGTGAAATTTCAGGTAGAGACCCACAAGGCTGTGATGGCTTCAAGCATGTTCAAGTGTGGTCAGAAGGGGAAGCCTGCCCTGCTCGGTCTGTTGTGTGGTTTTGCTTCCTGCGGGAGAGGTAGGCAGGAGGAGAGAGAAAGAGGCATACAGCATTCAGGCTGTGACCATCCCTGGTGTCCGAGTTCCTGCCAGGGTCAGAAGACTTTTCAGGAGAAGGGAGAGTGAGAGAGATTGAAAGAGAGGTCTGTTAGGCAAAGCTGAGAACCTTTTAGTTGAGGTAGAAGACAGTCCAGATCCCTTTGATGACTCTTGCAACTGCTACTGCTAAGTCACTTCAGTCATGTCCGACTCTGTGTGACCCCATAGACGTCAGCCCACCAGGCTCTCCTGCCCCTGGGATTCTCCAGGCAAGAACACTGGAGTGGGTTGCCATTTCCTTCTCCAATGCATGAAAGTGAAAAAGTGAAAGTGAAGTCGCTCAGTCGTGTCCGACTCTTAGCAGCCCCATGGACTGCAGCCTACCAGGCTCCTCCATCCATGGGATTTTCCAGGCAGGAGTCCTGGAGTGGGG
>NW_011477142.1:1152641-1152842 GCF_000754665.1 Bison bison bison | reverse complement strand
AATATATAAATAAATATAAATTTATTTAACTATTTAACTGAACTATTTTTAATTGAAGGATAATTGCCTTACAGTGTTGTGTTGGTTTCTGCCAAACATAATAAGAACCTGGCATTTTAAAAAATTTATTTGTATTTATTTGGCTGCATCAGGTCTTAGCTGTGGCATGCAGGATCTTTGTTGTGGCATGTGAGATCTTTT
>NW_011477142.1:1150999-1152541 GCF_000754665.1 Bison bison bison | reverse complement strand
AGGCTCCTCCATCCATGGGATTTTCCAGGCAGGAGTCCTGGAGTGGGGTGCCATTGCCTTCTCCATTGATGACTCTTAAGGGACTTTTAATGAGCTTCCCAGGTGGCTTAGTAGTAAAGAATCTGCCTGCAATTCAGGAGATACAGGTTTGATCCCTGGGCTGGGAGGATCCCCTAAAGATAGAAATGGCAACCCATTCCAGTATTCTTGCCTAGCAAATCCCACAGACAGAGGAGCCTGGCAGGCTAGTCCATGGGGTTTGCAAAAGAGTCAGACATGACTGAGCATGCACAAAGCTTTTAATAGTCTGATCCTTCCCAGATTGTTCTATTAACCTGTCCTAGTAGCAAATGTTTTGTGTATAACCTGACCCTCAGACTCCTCTTGTCTGCCTGGCAAACTCCAAATGCTCCTTCAAGGATGAGTTCGGGTGATCACTGAGCCATTTTTAAAATTTGATTTGCATCTGCTGCCTTATTTCTCTTCATCACTGCTCCATCCTTCTTCAGGGCAGAATCAATTGCTCTTCTGTGTTGCTTCCACGTGGCCTGGCTCATGAACACTGTGAGAACTGACAGTCACAGCATGGGGGAGCAGATGGGGTCTGGGAGAGCTTCTCCAGGAACAGGCTCTCATGAGATGATATGTGCAAACATTATTTGTTAGTTGTAAAGCACTAATGTGCCAGGGTGGTCATCACTGCCCTTTAATGAGTAGATCATGCTTGGTGTTTTCTCATTAAATCCTCACAAATAATTACTGGAAAGTAGGTATTAGCATCACCTTCCTTTTAGAGATGAAGAAACTGAGTCTCAGAGAGGTTAAGTGGCCTGCCTGAGGCCCCGTAAATGAAAGCGTCTAAGTTGGAATTTAAATCCAGTTCTGACTCCATAGTCTTGACCCACGACACTGTGTGCTGGGCCTGTGGGGAACTCAGATAGGAGGGAGACATGTGTTTGCTGTCAAAGCTTCCAAGTCCAGGTGGAGAAGTAAGCCAGTCCCTGCCAGCTGGGGTACAGTGTTGGATGGGATAAGAGTTCTAGGAAGGTGAATGTGAAGTGTTTGGAGATTTGAGTTGGTTTTCAGGGGGAAAAAAAGAGGCTTTGTGGAGACTGCTCATTTGCCCTGCACCTTGACTGATGGGTAGGGTTTTTACAGCAGAGTTCGAGAATAGAGAATGGAGGAAATTGCATGAATAAAGGCTTGGGAGGAGTGTGTGTGTGTGTGTGTGTGTGTGTGTGTGATGGGGAGCCTAAGAATGAGGCTCTCTTTATCACTTGTTGAGGACTCCGGGCTCATAACATTTCCATCCCTCCTCAGCTCCCTTTGTCAAGACAGAAGATGGTTGGTACCCAGCATGTAGGAATAGCCGCTCTTCCAGTAGTTCTCTTGTGAGGTGGTACTGCTGCCCTCGGCTTGGAAACACTTTTGATTGTCACAGTGATTGGCAGGGGGTGGGATTTGCTGGTTGCATGTGAAGCAATGTGCTTCTATTGGCACTTGGTGCCCCCTGAACCACATATGCTAAATATCTTGCAACAG
>NW_011477142.1:1134852-1150899 GCF_000754665.1 Bison bison bison | reverse complement strand
GTGTCCCTCTGGGAAGCCTGATTCTGTTCCTGGCATCCCTCCCCTTTCACATACACTAGCATGCTCTGGTTTTATCCCCATTCCATACCTAACCTCCAGGACCTGCTATTTATACTGCTTCCACAGCTTATAACTGAAAATACAGTTTCTTGCCCTGTTTTTCTCCTCCTGTCATATCCTCTTGCAGCTGAGACTAAGGAAAAGGCTGCCGTGGTAGGTTTTCGTAGCCTCCCTCTTAGCATGAACAATAACTGCAAAATGATCCATCCGATCTGGCTACCATTGTGGCGGGGAAGAGGATGAAAAGAGCATTCATTGCGCCAGGCACTTCTCAGCAAGGGCTCATCAAAGTAGAAACCCAAGTGGCACATACTTGTGGAGAAAGTATGAAAGGAGTAGGGCTGGGGGAGTGGTAGGGATTGAGGAAAACCCCAATAACATGGTAATAAGAGACAACAGACTACAAAACCCCAGTGAAGCCAGGAATAAAGGAGCCCAGTGCCTCACAAACACAGGATTGAATGAGTTTCATGTTTAATGTAAATACACCTGCCCTTTGGTCTCTGAAGCGCTGGTTACAGGTTTTAAGATAAAATAGAGTTTTGAACACTGTGCCAGTGTAACTTGATTTTGCCCCTGCACTGGCTGTACACTTTGTTCCCAAACAGTCTCTAGAGACAAAATATTGCTCTGGCCAGCTCGAAGGTCTCACCTCCTGCTATTTCCCTCAGTCACCTCTGCTTCTGCCTGGGCCTTCGTCTTAGACTACTGCGCTGCTGATAGAGCAGAGAGACAAGGAGACAGGCGGCCAGGAGTCATCTGTGCTCAATGCCAGAGCAGATCATTTTACCCTCCAAAGTCTCCCACTGTGTTAAGGATAAAGACTAAAATTGTCAATCTCTCCTACAAAGATCCTGCCTGCTTCTTTCCTCCAGTCTCACCGTATTCTCCTCAGTCTTTTGACTCCAGCAATCAGACCTGCTTTTAGTCCTTGAACCGTTTTCTGTGCAGCATCCAGCCTCAGGGCCTTTGCTGGCTCTCCCTCTGCAGTGCTCTCCCTCCTCTTCTTTTTCCCCGTTTAAGTCTTGTTTTCGCAAGTCAGCATTAGATAGCTCTTCTTTAGGGCACTTTCCCTGAGCCCACCTCCCTGCCCCAAACGCACACACACCAGAAGAGATCGGGTCCCCTCTTACATTTGGTCATGGTGCCCTATACTTTACCTTAATGACTCTTGTACCAATTTATAATTATATGTTTGTATGATTACTTGATTAATAGTGCCCTCTTGCACTGGACTGTGGGTTCCGTGAGGGTTAATCTGCTTTGTTCTCCATAATAATTCTGGCACCCAGCACCAGACATGTGGAAGGTACTCAATCAGTATTTGTTTGATGAAGGAATCTTTGACAGTGTTACAAATAAATTGGAAAATGCAAAAATGCAGAATAGAAGAAAGACTATAAAAAGCAGTGATACTCCTGTAATCAAAGAAAAAACACTTTCAAATTTTAGTCATACACCTTTTCTGATTTCTCATTTTTATTGAGTTTTCACTTAGTAATACTGTAAACAGGATGAAATGTCTATGAAATTTAATTAGTTTACCATCATTTTATTTAATTAATCTCTTATTGTTAGACCCAAATTGATGATATGATCTGTGCTTCTTGGAAACTGATCAAAAATAATGTAAAAATTGTATCATGTTTACTCATCTAATCAACATTTTACTTTATCCAAAAGGAGTATATAATATGAAATTAGGACTGACTGTCTGGGAAGATGGAGGCATGTGGCAGATGGAACTCTAGACACATGGGGAGAGCCCTGGCCACAGGAAATGGCTGTGGTTGGTGGAGAGGAAAGTGGTGGGGCTGTTAGGAGTAACCACCTGCTCCTGGTGGAAGGCACGTTGTTGTGGGAAAGATCCTGTGTTATGGCAGGATCTTTGCTGGCTTAGTGATGTGGGCAAGCAAAATGGATGCTTTGAGCTTATCTGGGGGCTTCTAGCACTGATGGGTTGGTGACTGGGGGTAAGGAGAGAATCCCTTAGTGGTGCTTTCCTAGCCCAATGCTAGGTAAGAAAAGGATGAGATACCTGGGCCTGGGGAGGGGGCTGTTGTTTCAAAGCCGGGACTCAGCACCACCGTTCATCTCTCTGACTCTTGTCTAGCGCCTCTAGTGGCCGCCCTTGTTGTTAACCCTGACTCGGGTGCCTTGGTGCCTCTGGTAAGCCAAGCCAGACTCAGGCTGGTTTTGAGTGACTGTGAGCAGGAAGAGGTTTCAGGAATTTATATGCAAGATTCACCATTTTGCACTTTCTGTGGAAGAGTCCCTCTGAGAGTCAGGATAGTAGAAAGCTGACTATATTTCAACCACCACCCTGGAATGCTTATCATGAGTAGACATATTATACTACATAAATCTCACCACAATCTCATGAGGTAGTTAACACTGTTACCCCCCGTTTGTAGACTAAGTACCTGAGACTTGGAGAGTGTCAGAACCAGAAATTGAACATAGATGTGTTTGACTCCAGACCCTGTGCTTTTCCAACCCCTATTTTTGAAGAATCTCAGTAGGTTCTTAAGCATGAGGCCCATTACTCTCTAGAGCATTTGTAACCCAACTGTATGAATTGAAACAAGGCAAGCTCTGTGCTCCCATTTGGGGAAAGTTAATATTTCACATGCTCTCGAGAATTTAGGAGCTTGGTAAAAACTTACTATTAAACAGGGATTTTCTTTAATTCCTTTTGTTTAAAGATTTTCATGTGAAACACTCTATGTTCTGTGCCTCCCTCTGAGACGTCAGTGGTGCCAGAGACCGTTAGGGAGTTTGTGTAAATAGAGAGCGGGCCAAATGCTGCCCACACAAGTAGTGAGGCTCGAGGCTGCATGTGCAGAACAGTTTCACAGTTAGCCCAGGACTCCGTGGAGTATCTGAGGCTTCATCCTGGCCTGCAGATCTGTGGACACACAGTGTCATCAGGAGCCCTGTGGGCATTGTTCAATGGGTGCCTCAACTCCAGCCAGCCAGGAGACCAAGACCAGTGTGAGCAAATATCTTTCACCATTGATGTTAAAACAGATAAAGCTGCCAAGGAAATAAAACCAGTTAGTCTCAAAAGATCAATATTAACTAATGCCAGTGCATATGTTGATGTAAAAAAAAAAAAAAAAACCTGACATTTCCTACAAAAGACAGAATAGCTAGAGAGTAAATAACTGTACAAAAATGCTTTGAAATATCTTTGAAATGATGGTTCAATGCACAGGGTCAAAAGATAGAACTGGTTCTCGTCAAGCAATTTTTAAAATGCCTCATTTTTATTTAACATTGTTTTGGGGAAGGACTACATTCTATTGACACATTGAGAAAAAAAGTTACTTTTTGTTTTTCTAAAACTAATAAGAGCCTAGGCATTATGATTAAAGACCAAAAAAGAGCCAACTCTGATGAATGCCCCCTTTCTTCAGCTACAAAATTTAATAGCTGCCACAGAGAGTTTTTTCTTTTAATCAGCAAAAAATTTATTTTGTCCTTGACATTTTATGCCAAAAATCAGCCCAGAAAGTATGTTTTATAGCCTGAGCTGAATTGCCCTACAGGTAGAGTTTTCCTGTGAGCAGCCTTGACTTAAATGACTTTTTTTTTGCATTAGATAACAAGCCAGTATCAACTTATTAGATAACCCTTTCAATGTTTCTGAAGATAAAAGGAAACTTAAGCAGAGATAGCAGAGCATTATGGGTAACCATTATGGGTTCCTATGGGAGACAAAATACAGGTTCCACTGACCTCATAAGTTCCTAATTCTGTGACCTTGAGTGAATTACCCTCCTAGAGCCTGTTTCTACTTTCATTTGGGGATCATAACAGTGCCAACATCAAAACATCGTTGTGATGATTAATGCACCTAAAGCATTTGGCATAGCCTTGACACTTAGTGATAATCACAAGATATTACTGATGCACAGCTATATATAACTTAAAACATTGCCTCAGAGAAGGCCTTATGATTTGACAATAGGATCGAGCAGAAAATATGATGTTTCGACTATATAGAAAAACTACCGAGTGTAAATTTAGCACAGGCAAAATCCATGTAGCTTAAAATACTGAAAGCTGATGTTGTTTCTTGAATGTTATAGAATTGCAGTACCTTATTAAAAGTGATAGGAAGTCCATCCAAAACCTCCTGTCCTTTTTATATCTGTAAAAACAGCTGGGGTGATCCAGAAACAGGGTACCTGTTGAGTGCAAGGGACAGTGTTAGGCATATAAGATAGTACAGAGAAATGTAAGGTGCCTTTCCTGCCTTGGTGGAATATTTAGTGTAACTCAGGAAGTTAAAAAATAAATAAAAAATCCCTAGCTCCTAAGTAATTGAGGAAGGAAAGACCCCCCAGGCTGAAGGATTGGTAATGGAATGAGGAATGGATTTCAGCTGATTTTTACAGGATGGGACATAGAGAGAAGAGGGAAGGCCTCTTAGAGGTATGGGTTCATTATGGGTTCATGGCAAGAGAAAAGTCAGTAAAGTGGGAAAGAGCAGGGCGTGAGGGATGGGATGTGGTTAAAAAGTGAAAACTCATTAACATTTAAGGCTACCTTTGAACCTGAAGTGTCTGTCTGACTGACTGGATTGAGTAGACCTGTCCATCCAGCCATTCTCTACTACCAGGGTTCACTACCTCAGGGTATCTTATTTTCATATCAAAAGGCGGAAGGCAGATACAGATATGAGGAAGTACTTTGCTTTTCACTCCTGTGCCAACATAGTTTACATACCAACACTGATAATCCGTCAGCCCACCTCTCCTGGACACTTAATCATTTCCCTGGAGTCTACTGAAATAATTCTATGCATTACCACGCATGTTTCTGAGTGTCTGCTTTTTAAGATAAATTTGTATTCCTTCAAGTGATATTCCCCTAATGTTCTGAGGTGGCCCGTGTCATGCGTTTCTTCTCAGAGCCCCAGTGGATGAGTTATGAAAGCAGTTACCTCCAAGTCCTGTTAATAATTATGTCTGGTACTTGTTGAGCATTTACTATGTGCCAAGCACTGTTCTAAGTCCTTCACATATACTCATTCATTTAATTATCCAGAATGGAGAGCAGTAGGAGAAAAGGAAGAAGGGCAGAAGTTGTACATGGACTGATTAAATAATCTTCAGTTAGTTCTATAGATATTAATATAGGGTCTGTTATGTGCCAGGCACTGTGATTCAGTGCTGGTGAAATGAATGAATAGACAATTTAAGGTTGAAGTAAGTTAGTAATTACATCCTAACTGCTAGTATGGTATTTTATTAGCAACCTGCATTCTGCATTGACTGTTTATTGAACGTATTTTGAGTTTTTGAGAGCAGTACTTATTTATGCCTTCATGTGCATACAAATCACCTGGGAGTCCTGTTAAAATGCAGATTCTGATTTGAAAGCTTCATGATGAAACCTGAGAGTCTGTATTTCCAGCAAGCTCCTGGGAGATAGTAATGCTGCCTGTCTTGCTTGCTCTTTAAGTAGCAAGATTTTTGAGACTCGAGTAAATGGAAGAGGGAACACAAGAAAAGTAAAGGCAAGAACATGTCACTTTCACACCAGAAGGGGCAGCAAGTCTGGGTTGGGCCCACATATCCTAGCAGAGGACTTACCTTGATTTTCATTGTCATTATCATTAGATTCTTATGCACCTGCAGAAATCTAGGAAATTGGATCCTCAAGGCCCAGTATCTCAGTTTATAACTCCTAACTCACATTGAAGTTAAAGGAGCAACGTGAGCTCTTCTTCTTAGGGACACAATTTGTAAGTTGTGATAGAGAACATGGTGGACTGGAAGCCAGGAGACCTATGTTCTCTTGAGAGCTCATTTACACACTTGCAGTATGGCCCTAGTTGAGTCACCAGGCCTTTCTGTGACTTGGTTTCCTCATCTGTAAAACAGACTAATGGCATCTACCCTGTGAACTCCAGGATGGATTTGAACCCCAGGGTGGACTTGAACCCCAGGGTGGACATTAGTAGATGACATAGGATATGAAAAAGCTCGTGGAAAAACCAAAGGAGTATTCCAAGTATGCATTTTCACAACTAAAAATTACAGAGTCCTCAGCAGTAGGTGGGAAAGAGGGGCTGTATCATGGGCTCCTACTCTGGTTTATATCTCTCTGTTTTCTTTGTTTGTTTGTTTTTAAATGACTCTCAGATTATTCTGTATTCACTAGACATGTAGGCCTTCTGGGAGGTTACCTTTGGTTTGAGAACAGGCATCTCAGCCTCTGCTTGATGGATAGAAACCTCCAGACTATCACTGCTTGTCCTTTCCTACCCTGAGCAGTGGATGGAAGGTAATATTTGTTGAGCAATTGATGCGAGTTATTTTATTTAATCCTCACAATGTTTCTCGGAGGAGGGTCTTATTGCACATTCACAGATGAGACACCTAAAGCTCAGGCGGGCTCATTTGCTTGGGGTTTCATTTTGTTCTTCATATTAAAAGAGAAGCCTTTTCAACTTTGTAGCCCTCAAGATGTGATTACATCACTTTTGCAAGACTATAAAAGTTCTCAAGCTCTGGGATCTGGTTAACAGTTCACCTTGGGCATGTTATTCCAAGGGTCGATATCATGAGTTTAGAGTGAAGCCAAGAATTTTGTGTTAAACACCCAGCAGCCCTATGAAGCTGGCTGTTTTGTTATCCATGTTTTAGAGAAGAAGAAACTGGAGACTTAGAAAATTAAGAAACTTTTGCAAGGCCTTGTGCCTCTCAAGGCAGATCAGCCTGGACTTTAGTCCTGGTTTTTTGGACTCTAACGCTCATACCGCCATATTGAATGGATTAACTTCTCTTTTTGGCCATCCAGGTTTAGAAATGGGGAGTGGCTGTCAGTGGACAAAAGCTTCTTGAAACTAATAATAATAATGCCAAGAATAATGCCAACTGCCACCTTGCTATGCTTCTATGGGGTATCCTCTGATGGCCATAATACATCTCGTCACAGGGCATATGAGATCACAGAGCTGAAATAACCCTGAGTGACTGATGTACAGCAGATGGCATGTGCCACCTGCCCTTGGATTTCCCAGCATGGTGCTTCAGCCCTGCTTAGTGCTCTCGGAGTACTTAGCATACCAGTGGAGTGCTTGGATCCCTGAAAGGGCTTCCTACAGATGGTGTATCTTCTACTGGGACAAGATTCTAGACACTGAGGAATTTTGAAAGGCACAAATTATTGGATGCACAAAGTCCTGTCCATTTGAAGTAGTCACTTAATCTCTGCAAAGCCCGGTTTTCTCATCTGGTAAATGGGAATAATGATAGCACTTCCCTCAAAGGTATGAGAGCTGATTGAGCCAGTGTGGCCAGATTGTTGATAGGTACACAGTCAGAGAGGATCACTGTAGCTTGACTTCTGGATCGCATCATCTTAGATTTTTCTCTTTCCCTGTCTTCTCATCTATAATCCATCAGCACACTGTCTTGAATCTGTTTTTTGTGCCTAGCTACCACCTTAGTCCTTACTCACCTTAGACATTACTTTGCCAACAAAGGTCTGTCTAGTCAGGCTATGGTTTTTCCAGTAGTCATGTATGGATGTGAGAGTTGGACTGTGAAGAAAGCTGAGTGCCAAACAATTGATGCTTTTGAACTGTGGTGTTGGAGAAGACTCTTGAGAGTCTCTTGGACTGCAAGGAGATCCAACCAGTCCATTCTAAAGGACATCAGTCCTGGGTGTTCTTTGGAAGGAATGATGCTAAAGCTGAAACTCCAATACTTTGGCCACCTCATGCGAAGAGTTGACTCATTGGAAAAGACTCTGATGCTGGGAGGGATTGGGGGCAGGAGGAGAAGGGGATGATAGAGGATGAGATGTCTGGATGGCATCACCAACTCGATGGACATGAGTTTGAGTGAACTCCAGGAGTTGGTGATGGACAGGGAGGCCTGGCGTGCTGCGATTCATGGGGTCGCAAAGAGTCGGACATGACTGAGCAACTGAACTGAACTGAACCACCTTAGTCCAGACTAGCCTCAGCTCTGGTGTAGATTACTATAATACTATACTATTCATACTATAATATAGTACTATAATAGCCACCTACCACCTACCTGGTCCCCTGCTTATACTCCTACTGTGCAGAGCATCCAGAGTGATTTTATTAAAGTATAAATAGGATCATTCATTGCTTTCCTTAAAGCCCTCTGGTGGTTTCCCATTGCATGCTGGAACAATCTATACCCTTTGGCCTACAAGTTGTTACCTGATCTGGTCTCTGCCCACTGCCTTACCTTTACCTCATGGCCCTCATCCCCAGGCTTACTGTGTGCTTCAGTCATGGTGACCTCCTTTCTGTTCCATGGATGTGCCAAGCCCGGTGGCCTGTGGACCTTTGGGCTTGCTCTTTGTTCCTCTGCCTGCATGCTGTTCCTCAAGATCTTTGCATGACTGGAAATGTGATTTAGAGACATCTCCCAATTTCTCAGTAGAAAATCACCAGGTCCACTCCTCCAATTTCTAACATGTTACTCTGTTTTAGTTTTCTTCATGTACTCATCGTAGCCTGAAATTTTCTTGCTCATTTGTTTAATAATTTGCAGTTTATGTCCTTTCACTGGAAGGTCAGTTCCCTCACTTTACTCATGATCACATGTCTAGTTCCTAGAAAGGGTTGGCATATGTGAGGCACTCAGCAAACATTTATTGGTTGGATGAATAAGTGTGATCTTTATTGTAAATTACAAATAAATATAAGAAAAATAAGAGGAAGGCATTCAATATTTGTCTTCAACCTGAAGCTTAGGATCCAGTGATCATGGATAGACCTAATGTGAAATAGTAGTGAGTAGACAGATCAATAGGGAAGGCAATGGCACCCCACTCCAGTACTCTTGCCTGGAGAATCCCATGGATGGAGGAGCCTGGTAGCCTATAGTCCATGGGGTCACTAAGAGTTGGACACGACTGAGTGACTTTACTTTCACTTTTCACTTTCGTGCATTGAAGAAGGAAATAGCAACCCACTCCAGTGTTCTTGCCTGGAGAATCCCAGGGACAGAGGAGCCTGGTGGGAGGCTGTCTATGGGGTCGCACAGAGTTGAACACGACTGAAGCAACTTAGCAGCAGCAGCAGCAGACAGATCAGCATCCTCAAAGCATTGCTTGATAAGAGGCCACCTCCTTCAGCCCATTGCTTCCAAACAGTTTTGTTTGTATATTCAGTTATTTAGCAAGAACCTGCTGCCTTCTGGACTCTGTGCTGAACTCTGGGCTTCAAGCAACTAACCACGAGAGACCTAGTCTCCACCTTCACTGAGATTAGTTTGCAGACGAGACTGGCATTGAGCACAGGCATTTTCAGATTAAACAGACATTTAACAAGGAGAAGAGAGCAGGGAGCCTGGGAGCATTTTGTAGGAGAGCCTGTCCCAGAGAACTAGGAAGGCCTCCCTAAGGGAGTGATGTTTAAACCAAATAGGAAGGATGCTTCACTTTGTCCATGTTTTCTCTTGAACGTCTTATCATTAGCCCTTGAGGAAGGCACCCAGTTGTGTAGGTCAGGCCAGCAAAGGGGATGCTTCTTTTGGAATCCTTTTATCCCAAAGAGATAAAGGACACCTCTTTATCTCTTTATAAATTAACCTGTGTGTAAATATTAGCAGCAGCCTTATAGGGATGTTGGTATCTTCATTATTGATGAGGAAGCTGAGTCTCAGTGGATAGGGGAATTTGTCCAGTCCATGTCCCTGGTAAATAGTGGATTAAGCACACAGTTGCATGTATTCCAAGCCCTACACTCCTTTAGACAACTTTAGGTTTATCTGCCCCTTTGTGATCATGAGCAGTTTAAGATCTTGTTGGTTTTGTTGCCCCAACCACTTGGCCTATTCTGGATTTTTAAGAGTTAAAAAATTGGCTGATGTCTGTTTCAATACTAACAAAATGTCTCAATATTCACAGCCCTTTGAGATATCTTGACAAGTGAGATACCAAAATGCAAGTAGGCCCCCCCAACTTTTTTTTTTTTTTGCCAGCCATCCTAATAATTTGGCACACTGAGACTGAATGGTTTTGAACCTTCAGGCTGCCTCTGAGTACCTGCATCCCCACCCTCATGCAAGTCACTGATACTTTCTGTAAAGTGGCCAATACAATCTTATAGAGCTGGTCAGGGAAATGCTCATGAAATTGATCTTGAAGTACTTGGCAATGGCGAGCTTCATAAGAATTCTTGGTAATAATAATTAACTTATTTTGGAGGATGAATTTACTTAGGAAAGCTCCATCTGCAATGAGGGTGGGCCCCTCTTTCCTGTTGCTCCTGGCACGTGCTCTTCTCCAAGTAACATTTGCTGCAGTCTGGGTGGTTTGTCTGCATAGAGACATCCAGAAAAGTTGGTGGGAAAAGCCAACAGGCCATTGGCACACAGAGACTGGGGTTGGCACCAGTCACAGTGAGAGCATTGCTTTTATTAGCAACTTAGTCATTTTATAGCAAGCGAGGCAGAAGTGCCTCATATGCAGACTCAAGATGCAAATGTGGCTCTGCGGGTAAGAGGAACAGATATGGCTGGCATCCCACAGAACTCCCAAAATATGGACAGAATATGCCTTTCACTCTTGTGGTGGGAAGACTTGGTGTAGAGCAGGGGTCCCCAACCTCTGGGATATAACACCTGATTACCTGGTGGAATAATAATAGAAATAAAGTGCACAGTTAATGTGCTTGAATCATTCTGAAACCATCCCCTCTGACTCTGGTCCGTGGAAAAATTGTCTTCCATAAAACCAGTCCCTGGTGCCAAAAAGGTTGGGAATATTGTAGAGGCTTGCTTCTAGAAATACTTGCTGTCAGTCTCTCCTAGATCACATGATGTGGTATTTGCATCCCATTTCTACCTTTCACTATTAATAGCTCTGTGACTTTGTGATTACAAGACTAACCTCTGTTCTTATCTGTAAAATTGGGATGCTAATGACATCTATCTAGCTGTTCTATGGAATAAGCAAGTTAATACAGGTAAAGCACTTAAAACAGTATCTGGCACTTGGTGAGTGCTCAGCGATGATTGGCTCTCATTGTTATTAAGCTGAAGTTAAACCTCAATATTGCACTCTCAGCTTCTCAGAGGCCTTTAAGAGATAGATTCCTTGGGACTCCTTGGGAATCTGAGCCGTGTGGCCCTCTACTCTTTACCGCTCTGTAACCTGTGGTGTTGGAGAAGACTCTTGGGAGTCCCTTGGACTGCAAGGAGATCCAACCAGTCCATCCTAAAGGAGATCAGTCCTGGGTGTTCATTGGAAGGACTGATGCTGAAGCTGAAACTCAAATACTTTGGCCACCTATGAGAAGAGTTGACTCACTGGAAAAGACCCTGATGCTAGGAGGGATTGGGGGCAGGAGGAGAAGGGGACTACAGAGGATGAGATGGCTGGATGGCATCACCGACTCGATGGACGTGAGTCTGAGTGAACTCCGGGAGTTGGCAATGGACAGGGAGGCCTGACGTGCTGTGATTCATGGGGTCGCAAAGAGTCAGACATGACTGAGCGACTGAACTCAACTGAACTGAACAATGAAAGGACCCAGTGTACCCCCAGATCAGTCCTGGTGAAAGACCAAAGCTCATAAAAATCAGAGGGAAGGGTTTGGAAATTTAACACAGCTGGGCATCCCAGATGAAAAGGATACGTTTTTAAAGACCCATTACTATTTATGCAGGCAAACACACAAATAGGCCAGTTGACACTTCCTGCCTCAAGGATGCAGGGTTGTGACCTGACCCTTTCCAGTCTTCTAACCCCTCCTATGTTTTCTCTCTCTTCCTCTTTCTTATTTAATATAATTTTTACTTCCTACATCTGTCAGTAAGGACTGAATATTGGGCATCTATCATGTAAATTGCTGTAATAAGAAAGTCACGGTTCCTAACCTGGGGAAGCTTTGAAATGTCAAAACATATGGTTTTACATGTGAGCACATTTATCCTGACCAGATTCCGTTCGTTCCTTAAAGCCTGTCTTAAATATCACTTCCGCTAGGAAGCCTTCCCAGAATTCTCCTTGTACTGTTAGCTATTTTCTTTCTTCTTCTCTTTTTTGTTGGCCTCCATAACAGAGGTTAAAGCGTCTGCCTGCAGTGCCAGAGACCTGGGTTCTATCCCTGGGTTGGGAAGATCCCCTGGAGAAGGAAATGGCAACCCACTCCAGTACTCTTCCCTGGAAAATCTCATGGACAGAGAAGCCTGGTGGGCTACAGTCCACGGGGTCGCAAAGAGTCGGACACAACTGAGCGATTTCACTTTCACTTTTCACAAAACTTTGACTTTAATCTTATTAAGATTGTGTCTGCTTGTTTGACTTGGGTATTAGACTAGAAGCCATCCAGAGGGATGTTGTGTAATCCTTATCTATCTCTGTATTCTCCAGTACTTAAGCATGCAGCATATGTTTGCTGAATGAGATGGTCATCTTGTCACTCAGTCGTGTCCGACTCTTTGTGATCCCATGGTCTGCCAGGCTGCTCTGTCCATGGAAGATTCTTCAGGCAAGAATCCTAGAGTGGGGTGCCAGTTCCTTCTCCAGAGGATCTTCCCAACTCAGGAATCGAACCCAGGTCTACCATACCACAGGCAGATTCTTTACCATCTGAGCCATCAGAGAAGCATGCAGTATATGTTTGTTGCATGAGATGGTAAACAAATGTAAATGGTAAAT
This sequence comes from Bison bison bison, assembly GCF_000754665.1. NCBI lineage: Eukaryota > Metazoa > Chordata > Mammalia > Artiodactyla > Bovidae > Bison > Bison bison. Next base: position 1,138,173 of record NW_011477142.1, on the reverse strand, counting down.
AAGAAAATAAAAGCCAACACTTACTGCTTGTGTTTTGAAAAGCAATTCTTAGTTCCCCTCCACTGTAATGGTAGCTTACATTTACTGAGGACTTCCTTTAGTTTTTTGTACTTTTCCTACAGAAACTTATTTGATCATCCTGCCTGCCTTAAGAGGAAGTATAATTAGCATTGCCATTTTATAGGTGAAGAGACAGAGGCACATAGCTGTTTGGAAACTCATGCTGGAATTCATACCCAACAGTCTGACCCAGAACCTGGCCTCTTAACAGCTACACTAGACTGCCTTGAAAGACTTCAGAGAGAGTTTTAGAAGTTTTTATGGGTCTTCCTCTCTCTCACTCTAAAGGCAGGGATTCTGGCTTATTGGATTCTGTTGCCAACTGAACCAGTTCAACTTATCCATTCAACAGAGGTCAGGTTCTTTTTGGTTAGTTTGGGAACTGTATCTCCTCCCCAGTAACCTATGCTACAATGAAAGCAAGTCATAGACTAAATCTTCCACACGTATTAGCATTTTTTAGCCAGTCAGCATAAAAATCCTCATAAGTCTCTTTCCTTTAAGGCTCCATGAAGTCCCTTCTCTCTGCCCTGGAGGTCCACCAACCATTCTTGCATAAAAAGTTCAGGCTGAGACCAGCGCTATAATATTCTAATGTCAGAGTTGGCTAGTCTTCTAGCCGTGTCGGGAGGTAGACTCCCTGTGTTGAGCACACAGAGCTTATAGAATTCTTAATCCATGAGTTACTCCTAAGTCTTTTTGCTGGAATAGAGATAACCTTACTATGTTGTAAGCCAATCACATTTCTTGAGTGTTGCTCACTTTACCAATGTAAATTTTTTCTAGTACCCCTTAGTAATTAATGTTCATCGATGACTGATGGCTCAGATGGTAAAGAATCTGCCTGCAGTGCAGAAGACCTAGGTTCAATCCCTGAGTCGGTAAGATCCCCTGGAGAAAGGAAGGGCTATCCACTCCAGTATTCTTGCCTGGAGAATTTTATGGACAGAGGAGTCTGGTGGGCTACGACTAGTCCACGGCGTTGCAAAGAGTCAAACACAACTAAGTGATTAATACTATGCTGTACCTGCGCGGTTAGTTGTGTCTAACTCTTTGTGACCCTTTGGACTGTACCCAGCCAGGCTCCTCTGTCCGTGGGATTTTCTAGGCAAGAATACTGGAATGGGTTGCCATTTCCTTCTCCAAGTGATCTTCCCAATCCAGGGATCAAACCTGCATCTCCTGTGTCTCCTGCATTGCAGGCGGATTCTTTACCCACTGAGCCATCAGGGAAGCCCTGATTAACCTATAACACTAAGCGGACTTAGACAATATTTGAAGTGATTACAGTTGCATCCTTTACATTCTAACTAATTACATCTCAGTGTGAATTCCTAGTTAGGGCACTTGAAATGTTAATAAAAGCTCCCCCTAGAATAAAGAGCTTTGTTTAAGTGATATAAATGTTAACCCTTCATCCCTCAGAGGAAGACAAAAGTTAACTTAGAAGCAAATATGTCCATCTCATCATCAGTATTGCAGGGCTTTCAAGTAAGTCACTGATAAGGTGACAGCCTCACACAGAAGTTGTTTCGAATAGTGGGAAGAGGTGGGCTTAGAAGTCAGACAGGATTTGAACCTGTGTCCAGCTGACGCTATGGCTCTTGATGTGGAAGGGCTGCTGTAAGTGGGTGTTTCCCAGCTGCCTCAGGGAAATCTGGTCATCTGCTGGGTATTTATTCCACCAATTTTTCCCTGAAGCTTGAAGATTGGACCTGAGGGTTGGAGGAATAGGTTGTGGGACCAGAAAGAACTGGTGGAGTGGGCAGCAGTTCTGAGTCTTCTGTGCCTACCTGTCCTGAAACCCTTTATCTCTGCATCTCTACAGTAATCACCAGGAGTTCTCAAAGATGCCCTTTGCCTGCCTAGTAGCAAGACCAGGGATCATGCCAGACTTAATTGATTCTGTGTTGAAAGTTACAAGAACTTCTCTTCCCTTTAATTTTCTCTAAATTAAGCACTGTGGAAGGACAAGATGACAGTCCTGAGAAAGGGTTCACTGTACTGATGACTTGTGCTGCCTCTTATAGCTGTGGGACCATGGTCAAGCTTCTGGGCCTTTCAGAGTGAACCTCATTTTTTTAATGTGTAAAACAGAGTTAATAACATTGACCTCAAATGGTTGTGAGGGTCAGTGAAATTCTCCGTTTAAGTGCCTACTTCTAGGCAGGAACTTAATTGATATTCCTTAACATGCCCAGAAATGAGCCTTGATAGCCTAGTGTGGTTTTAAATCCTCATTCACGTATCTGGCACATCATAGGTGCTCAGTAAATATCGGTTGAATGATGAATATGGTTGCTTTGCTCTCTTTCCAGGCTTTTAGCTAGATAACAGAAGGGTTAGGAAGTCATTAAAAGATGTTACCTTTTAAGGGCAAAGATAGTAACATTTATTAAACACCAGCTACAACCAAGTGCTTTCAGTGTTATTTAATTACAACAGTCTTGAAAAGCTTTATTATGCATATTTTTATGTGAAGAAATTAGGACTCTGAGAAGTTCAGTGAGAAAGCCAAAATCACGGACCTCCATGGAGGGGCTGGAATCGTATCCATAGCTGGCCACAGATCACCCACCCACCAAGCTCATGAGCGTGTTGAGCCTACATATCTCATGTGAGACATGCCATCTGCTTGAACTGAACACACAAGATGCAGAACAAGTTCCAGATCTTAACATCTGGGCATGGGATAGTTATGGCTTCTGTACAATGAGCTGCTATGAATGAAGAAGTAGAGAGAAGCAGGATGAGGACTGATTGGTGCCCAAAGTGCTCGGGAGCCGGGCCTTATCTCAGCTCCATCCTCTGTTCTGTCTCTGGCTTGGGAAACACAGGATTCAGTGTGGGCTCAGACTGTTAGTGAGGAGTAATAAGTTGGCAATTTGATCTCTGGTTCCTATGTTTTAGAAAAGGCAGAGGAACCAGAGATCAAATTGCTAACATCTTCTGGATCATTGAAAAAGCAAGAGAGTTCCAGAAAAACATCTATTTCTGCTTTATTGACTATGCCAAAGCCTTTGACTGTGGGGATCACAATAAACTGTGGAAAATTCGGAAAGAGATGGGAATATCAGACCACCTGACCGGCCTCTTGAGAAACCTGTTTGCAGGTCAGGAAGCAATAGTTAGAACTGGACTTGGAACAACAGACTGGTTCCAAATAGGAAAAGGAGTACGTCAAGGCTGTATATTGTCACCCTGCTTATTTAACTTATATGCAGAGTACATCATGAGAAACGCTGGGCTGGAAGAAGCAAC
>NW_011477142.1:1123073-1134752 GCF_000754665.1 Bison bison bison | reverse complement strand
AGCTGGAATCAAGATTTCTGGGAGAAATATCAATAACCTCAGATATGCAGCTGACACCACCCTTATGGCAGAAAGCAAAGAAGAACTAAAGAGCCTCTTGATGAAAGTGAAAGAGGAGAATGAAAAAGTTGGCTTAAAGCTCAATATTCAGAAAACTAAAATCATGGCATCTGGTCCCATCACTTCATGGGAAATAGATGGGGAAATAGTGACTGACTTTAATTTTTTGGGCTCCAAAATCACTGCAGATGGTGATTGCAGCCATGAAATTAAAAGACACTTACTCCTTGGAAGAAAAATTATGAGCAACCTAGACAGCATATTAAAAAGCAGAGACATTACTTTGTCAACAAAGGTCTGTCTACTCAAGGCTATGGTTTTTCCAGTAATCACCAATGGGTGTGAGAGTTGGACTATAAAGAAAGCTGAGCACCGAAGAATTGATGCTTTTGAATTGTGGTGTTAAAGAAGACTCTTGAGAGTCCCTTGGACTGCAAGGAGATCCAACCAGTCCATCCTAAAGGAGATCAGTCCTGGATGTTCATTGGAGGGACTGATGTTGAAGCTGAAACTCCGACACTTTGGCCACTTGATGTGAAGAGCTGACTCATTTGAAAAGACCCTGATCCTGGGAAAGATTGAGGGTAGGAGGAGAAGGGGACAACAGAGGATGAGATGGCTGGATGGCATCACCGACTCAATGGACATGAGTTTGAGTGAACTCCGGGAGTTGGTGATGGACAGGGAGGCCTGGTGTGCTGTGGTTCATGGGGTTGCAAAGAGTCAAGCATGACTGACTGAACTGAACTGAATGTCACAGAGACAATGAGGCAGTGATGGCAAGTATAAGGGATTCAATGATAAGGACAAATTTAAGAGCCCATGGGTGACTTACAGTGATATGGACCAGGTGGCTGCCATGGAGCAGGGGGCCCTGGGACTTTGCACTGAAGATCCTAACTCTGAGCTCCACCCTCCTGATCTGAATCTAACCCTAATGCTCACTGTTTGACCTTAATCAAAGCCCAGTCTGCTCATCTGTATAATGGGCATGATGCTGATTATACCAACCTCGTTGCCTTGTCATATAGCGTTGACAATTTTCAGCACAGTATCTGGCTCTAGTAAGCATATAAAGAAATGTTAAGTGTGATCATTGTTGAAAGGCCACATTCTACCCTGAACTTTACTTATTTCCTGGATAGAACTCGTGGGGTGATTTTGAAGAATAAAGCTGTTTACTGAATTCTTAGCCTCTGACCTAAATTTAGAACTGCTGGGCAGAATCCAATTTAACAGATATTCAAATTTCACAGAAAGAAAACATGTGAGTCGACCTTGGCAGGGTTTCCTTTTCTAAAAAGTTTATTTAAAAATTTTTATTTTTGCGACGTCAGGGTCTTGAATGATAGACAGCCTGTGTCTAATGTCTGGGGCTGAGAAAATGTAGTAGGACTCAGGCCCGTGGGGTCAAACTGGCCTTTCAGACAGAGCCTGTCATAGATTTTCTGAGGGTTTAGATGATGTAAAGGGGAGTTAACCCATCCCACATTGTAAATTATTTTTTCAAAGGAAAAACAAGGGAGCCAAGGAGCAATTTGTCATGATCCTTTTACATTTTAACTGGGTCAGAATTTAGCAATCTGCCATCCTTCTCCAGCTCTGTGTGATTTGGGGAGAATTTCTGTAAACCAAATGGTTAAGAGTAACTTGTTTGTTTTTTTCACTGAAATGTAAAATAAAAATTTCAGTAATCCACCCGACTTCCCGCACCCTCCCACTACAAAAACTATTGTCCATGTGTTAGCTAGACTGCAGGAGGGAAGAGATCTGGTTATACCAATGTGTTCTTTGAAAGAAACTAACCATTGAATGGCAGAAAGTTCCAAACCTGGGATGTTTTGAAAACGTTACAGTGCATTCCACTCAACAAGCTACCCCAGTGCAAACAACCAACCAAGTACCCACTGGCTTGCAGGTTTTTGGCTACCCAGAGTAAGTGTCACCTCATTATAATAATCATGCCTACACTCTCATGAATATGCATGTCTCCTAGGCGTGAACTTTCTTGGTCCAGCAGTTTGAGAAGACTGGGCTTGGAGAACTATCTCTTTGTCTCCTTACTTGTCACAAGTAATAAATGTTCCCTGTCTCCTTATTTGTCATAGGTAATAAATGCTTCTGCTTCGATTGAAAGAACTTTGGTGTGTTCACTGGCCATGCACCTCAAGCAGTGGACCAACCGAGTCCAGTCATACATGTTTCTTGACAGCAGAAGTTAATTCTCAGCCATTGGTTAGGGAAACAGAATGGAGGGAAGCTTCATGCTTATAACTTAGCTTTACCAGTCCAGGAGATCATTTGCTGGCATCAGGTGGACTAAGATTCTGCCACTTCTGAAGTCCAGGCTCTGTTGTCTACTGGTAAAATGATCTTTGTCTTCAAAGCTCAGCACAGATAGTTGAGTATCTATATTCTCACAGTTCTAGGGGATAAAAGTAGAATGGTGAATAGGTGACATAGTTCTTGTTGGGGTCTTAGAACTTAATAATATTGATGATGATTATAGAGGAAGAGGAGAAGTTGCAGTAGCAGCAGCTGCCATTCACACAACATCTGTGCCCGTCACTTTCTGCATCTCTTCTCATTTAATCATCTCAGAACAGCAAATGCCTGCTTGAAGGAGGCTATTTTAAACCTCATTTAACAAATACAGTAAGGAAAGTTCCCTGATATTAAGCAACTTGATCAAGTCTCCAAAGAGAACAAGTAGATCAGCTTGCATTCAGCCCTGCATCTGCCTTCTCAAAGACTATGCTTGAAACCAGGATACTGCACTCTGCAGGGATTAAAGCAGATGTGTATGAAGATCACTAGAGTATGCTGTAGTGTGTGTGTTGAAGCAGTAGTGTCCCAGGTGCTTTGGGAACATGGATGAGAGAGACTCTGGTTTGCCTAGAATGCTGGGCATGGTCTCTTAGAGGAAGTTCTGCTGGAGCTGAGTCTGCTGCTGCTGCTAAGTCACTTCAGTCGTGTCCGACTCTGTGCAACCCCAGAGACAGCAGCCCACCAGGCTCCCCTGTCCCTGGGATTCTTCAGGCAAGAACACTGGAGTGGGTTGCCATTTCCTTCTCCAATGCATGAAAGTGAAAAGTGAAAGTGAAGTCGCTCAGTCGTCTCCGACCCTCGAGACCCCATGGACTGCAGCCTTCCAGGCTCCTCCATCCATGGGATTTTCCAGGCAAGAGTACTGGAGTGGGGTGCCATTGCCTTCGCCGGGAGCTGAGACTGGGGGTGGGTAAATAGAAGTTCCCACTGCTGAGGAAGGGCAGTGAAGGCTTTGCCAGTAGAAGACACAGCTAATGGTAAGTTGTCATAGTTAAGGGAAACTTGTGGCACACTAGGGTGGGGTGGGGGACACAGGGAAGCAGATTCATTGTTGTTATTGTTTAGTCACTAAGTCATGACTCTCTGTGACCCCCATGGACTGTAGTCTGTCAGGCTCCTCTTTCCATGGGATTCTCCAGGCAGCAACACTAGAGTGGGTTGCCATTTCCTCCTCTAGGGGATCTTCCTGACCCATGGATCAAACCAAATCTCCTGCATCAGCAAGCAAAGTCTTTACCACTGAGCCACTATTGTAGAGGAAGGCACAATCAGGCCTAGGTATATTGGACTAGAGAAAAATTAAGTTTCTCCAACTAAAACTTCCAAAGTGATTAAAAACCTAATCATTTACCATGTGGGTTTTTTTTTTTTTCCATTCTAAGATTTGGTTATTGAGAAGGCTTCTTCTCAGGATTATATATTATATAATGTCCACACACTTGATTCCTGAGAAAGGAAGCCAAGACCATATTTAATCACAAACTGTACAGTGTCAGTAAAGGTCCTGGTACCCTGTCTTGTCACTGCCCTGAGTGGCAGTAATTTACAGCCTGAATCAGCAAGTGGAGCAGGAGGCAGCCTTGAAAGCAGTCAGATTTGTTGGTTAACTGTGGTTAACCCAGAGGTCAGAAGCAGTTTCTGTCTAGCACATGAGATAACTTTTGAAACATTTGACAAGTTGCAGGGAGCATTACAGGAACATCTACACTTGTGATAAAAGGAATTATTTATGAGGTAGCTAAGGTTTCAAATGTAAGAGGAAAAAAAAAAAGTCCTGTAAATTATGAAGACTTTGGTAACAAACCCCAGTTGAATCTTGCTGAGATTTCTGAGAGGGTGAAAGGGAGATTAGCCAGGAGTAAAATGGGAAAGTCCATTTAAGTTCTCAGTGGAATTCCATTGGCATTACCTGCTGATTGAAAGTGACAGTCCAAAGAAATGTAAGTGACCATCATGGAGAAAGGATTAATGCCTTGAGCCTTCCGATTGGATGTCTTTTGTGTCATGAGTTACTATGGAAAACTCTACTGGTGTTTTCCAGCTGATCTAGTATTGTCTAGAAATAAGTGAGAAAAATCAATTGGTTCCAAGGACATCATCACAAAGCATTTATAATCTATTAGGTTCCTGCTTTGACTTATCAAAGCTGAAAAGAAAGAGGGTGCTCTAAAGTTTAAAAAAAAAAAAGTAGACACCTCAGATTCAGCTGCTTTCTGAAGTCTTTCTTTTTTTTCCTACAGAGTGTTCATTGTTGTATTTAGCAATAGAGTACATGCTTTGGGGGGAATAATGATTCTGTATTTTAAATACCCTTGCCTCAAATGCTGCAATTTTAGCTTTTTGGAGGTTACATGACTAAGTCAAGAATTGTTTTTCTACACACGTAGGAGTGCTGGAAAAACAGAAATTAATTACAAAGAAAAAATATACCTAGCTCTATTCAGTACAAAATACTTCTTCTTTCCTTTCTTGTCTGCTGGTGTATATGCAAGCCACACAGAAGGGGAGATAATGACCTGAGAACTGGCCTTGGAATAGCACATCCTGCCAATGTCACTTCCAGCTAGATATCTGGGGAAAGTGCTATAGCCCTTCTGAGCCCCAGAGACTGATAAGCACCTACTCTAAGTCCTCACTAATGTTCTTATCAGGATCAATGTAATTCTCATTACGTGTTCTCTGCCTACTTGTAATGTACCAAACAGGTGTACTGTGATGAAAGTAAACTCTCTGAGGGCAGGGATTGTTTCTAATTTAGGCCCCTTTATATCCCCTTTACCAAGCGCAGGGCCCTTTGATGAATAAACGAGGCAATCAGTCACTGGGTTATCTCATCAGTGGCCCGGTTTTTATTACATGCCCAGTGTGTTTCATGTCTGAACCTTCAGTTGGCACTTTTAGCTAGGAGCAAAGGATGTAGTCTCTAAATTAGGAGATGCCTCAGAATTGGCCAAGGAAATGGGTGAGGATGTTATTAATTTTCAGCTCCCTTCACTTGACTATGGGCTTCTGGAGAGTGAGGGACAGGTGTCATTTGTCTTTCTAGCTCTCAGCCAGTGAGGCCTAACACAATGTTTTGCATTTGTCAGTGAGCAAGAAATGTTTACTGGATGGAATTTCTGTTGGCTCTGGGCCATCCATTGTTGCCATCTCAGCCTTGTTCCCACTACCTGCTCTGGATTGAGATTTGAAGCTAGTACAGAACCTTGGCAGGCTTGTGGGTTTCAGCTTCTCCCAGTCCAGAAATATCCTTATCATGTGTCAACACTGTTCTAGATAGACCTTCCGCATTCTGCACCCTGGTTGTTCAGTTCAGTTGCTCAGTTGTGTCTAACTCTTTGCAATCCCATGGACTGCAGCACGCCAGGCTTCCCTGTCCATCACCAACTCCCAGAGCCTGCTCAAACTTTTGTCCATTGAGTCAGTGATGCCATCCAACCATTTCATCCTCTGTCATCCCCTTCTCCTCCCACCTTCAATCTTTCCCAGTATCAGGGTCTTTTCCAAAGAATCAGTTCTTTGCATCAGGTGGTCAAAGTTGGAGTTTCAGCTTCAGCATCAATCCTTCCAATGAATATTCAGGACTGATCTCCGTTAGGATGGACTGGTTGGATCTCCTTACAGTCCAAGGGACTCTCAAGAGTCTTCTCCAACACCACAGTTCAAAAGCATCAATTCTTCGGCTCTCAGCTTTCTTTATAGTCCAACTCTCACATCAGTACATGACTACTGGAAAAACCATAGCTTTGACTAGACAGACCTTTGTTGGCAAAGTAATGTCTCTCTTTTTTAATATGCTTGTGTTACATAATCACTAATTGCTCATTCAAGAGCCCAGACACTTTCTAACTTCAGATGTTATCAAAGTTTTGTTTTTTTAAATCCACCTGTGCACGTGCAGTGACACTTCTCACCCTCTAACTCAGGCTACCTCAGATGGACATCTTAGGCATCTTACTGAGAGAACCGAGTAATCCTGCTCCTGACTGGGGAGGGGGAGAGGCCCCATTGGAAATACAGTTGTTAAGTCATGGTCCTGCGGTGCCCTTGGAAAGTGAGGGATACCTGATCTTAGAGGAGAGAACTATGACAGAGGAGGCAGCTAGTATTCTTTTGGCCTGTTTTTAATGTTCATATGACACAGATTACAAAAGAACCTGTTTGGGCTGTTTATTTTGACTGGTTGCTTCTTCCAGTGATTAAGTCATTTCTCTTACTTTAGATTCATTTAGACAGGTAGAGTGTGGCTCAGACATCCAGAAGGGTCATAACTGGTTTCCTACAATGCTCTTCTGGGGCTTCCCCAGTCGCTCAGCAGTAAAAAATCCGCCTGCAGTGCAGGAGAAGTGGGTTTGATCCCTGGGCCAGGAAGATCCCCTGGAGGGGGGCATGACAACCCACTCCAGTGTACTTACCTGGAGAATCCATGGATAGAGGAGCCTGGCAGACTACAGCCCAGGGGGTCACAAAGACTCCGACATGACTGAAGTGAGTGGGCACACACATACACACACAGTACTCTTGTGCTCAGATACTACCACCAGCTTCTATTCCTCTCTCCTCCCAGGCTTAACTCCTTCTCTTCCCAGGCTAAACTGGGATTTTTACCTCCTCAAAGAAGCCTTCCATGGTGTCCCACAGGGCATATACCTGACTTCATACTCCTCGGGCCCCCCAGCACTCCTCTTGGTGATTTTCTCCAGAGACTCCATTTATGCTGAGTGTGTCCACCTGCTCTCCACTGTATTCCCAGTGCCCTGCTCTGACCTGCTCCATAAAAATGACTTGTTGTTCCATGAATCAATTTTGCCCATAATTTTAATCACTTCTTTCACTAAGCTAGGCTTTAAGGTTTTGTACATTGTTAATTTTCATCTTATTTTTAAAGTTTATAATTCTATGAAGAAATAAGTTTTGGCCTTAATTTCATTTCCTAAAATATCTTGGATCATCATAGCCTGAAGGGAAAGGAGTTGATTTCCAGAATGCCTTGGAGAAGTGATTACCTTTCTTTATTTTCCTTGTGTCTGCCAATGGTTCTCTAACTTTGCAGCATATTAGAATCATCTGGGGATCTTTTAAAATTCCTGATACCCAGCTCAGCTTCAGACCAATTAAAGCAGACACCTGGGGACATGAATGTCAACATTTTTAAAGATCCTAGGAGATCCCAATGTGTCTCAGAGTTAGGATATCCCAGTGTATAGGGGTTTTTTGTTGTTATTTTTATAAAGGTGGTCTAAAGAGGGAAAAGTCCTTTTTTTTTACCTGAAATCCAGAGAAACAAACATCAAATAAACAATTTGGGGGAATACATTCTGCATTTTATTTTCATGAGAGAGAAAACATCCAGATATAAAGTTATTTGTCAGAAATCAGAAATTATTATTTCCCCCCCAAAAACAATGTAGGTTAAAAGTAAAGATACAAATGAAAGGAATGTCTATCAAATGGGCTTTTGTGTTGCATTTCAAAACATATCCTCTGGCATCGGGTGCTCCTGGATTTGAGTTCTGATTTTACAACTCACTAGCTTTGGGATCTTGAAGAGGCAACATTACACTGCTCTGAGCTGCATATACAAAAACAGAGATGAAAATACCTAGCATGGGGGGAAATTACAAATACACTAAGTGTCCTTAGAGGATCTGGTGCCAAACATTGACTCCATTTCTCTTTCCCTTTCCTGTATGTTTTGAGTCAGTGGACTCAGCTCTCTTTCCTAAACCTTTCACTTGTAACACATCTCCAAGAATCCCTGAGATTTAGAAAGATTCACGTACCTAAGTGCTTTCTCAATTACCAAGGACCATTCTGTGGGTTTCTACACCCATCTTATTGTGAAGGGTGAAAGCATGAGTGAGAAGGGAAGCTCTTCGGAGCTAGACTTGTGTGTCCTGCAGAAAGAAATGGATTAGAGGCTCTGTTTTGATAGATCCATTTTTCAGGAAGAGTCTGATGATGATTTTCTGGCTCTGGAGTGATTCATGAGTCCTGCAGGGAAGGCAGATTTTCAATGACTACATACCAGACTAAAATTAGAAGTGGCAGCTTATACTGTCCGCCCCTGCCCCGCCCCACCCCCAACCCCACCACCGCATAAAGAACCAGGGATTCTTGAAAAAAAAAAAGAAAAAGGCTGATTCCATTTGCTGGAGCTAGGAAGGTACACATTAAGCCTGGAACATTCTGTTTTGTGCCAGTAAGTAAGCAAACTAATCGGTGATGTCAAGAAGATACAAGAACCAGTTTGAAGGGGATTTAGCTGGTCCAATCTGGAACAATTTGAGTGATAAAATAAATAAGGACAGTAACAGATTGTAAACCATTGAATAAAATCAATGAGTCAGTTCTGTGATAGGAAGATGGAGGATAAGGACATAAATAGATATCAGCAGAAAAAGAAAGGGCTCTTCCTTATAGTGTAATGCCTACTGATAAATGTAGGGGAAGTAGTAGAATTGGGAAAGTCACTATTTTGCAACCCCAGAATTGTTTAGGCAAGAATCATCGAAGGATGTCACATATTATTATTTCTTTGTGGTAGAACATTTAAAATCTTGTCTCTTAGCACCTTCGAAGTATATAATACAGTATTGTTGACTGTCATCACATGCTGTGCATTAGAGCTTCAGAACTTAGCCGCCTTTTAATTTCAGGAGTATTCTTATTATTAAAAAATACATTCTCAAGTATGAAGGGGTGAATGGGCATGATGTATGCAAATACTCTTCAATAGTTCAGAAACAAATAAGTACACACACGATAGAGCAGCTGTGGTGAGATGCTGAAAATTGACCCATTGGGTTATAAAAGGGCGTGAGGGAGTCCTCTAGGAAAAGTATTTGCAGTAAAGTCAACAAGTGGAGCCCAGCCATCTGCCTCCGCTGACGTGTCTTAGTCCAGGCAAGTCATTTGTCATCTCTGAGCCTCAGTCTCCTTGCCTTTCAAATGGAGATAACATAGTCACAGTGCTTTTTGTGTTGTGTGTGTGAAAGGCCTTCTAATTGCAAAGAGCTGTAGACAAATTTGGGCATATTTTAATCTACATACTTCCTCACTTCCAGGGCTCTGGATTGATCTCAAGTCTTTGGCTCCTTCTGCTCTATGCTGCATGCATGCCTAAGTCGCTTCAGTCGTGCCCAGCTCTGTGCGACTCTATGGACTGTAGCCCACCAGGCTCCTCTGTCCATGGGATTCTCCAGGAAAGAATACTGGAGTCGGTTGCCTTGCTCCCTCCCCAGGGGATATTCCCAACCCAGGGATCAAACCCCACCCTCTTATGTCTCCTACATGGCAGGCAGATTCCTTTACCACTAGTGCCACCTGGGAAGTCCCATATACCAGCTGCTTGTGTTTAAAACATACCCCCTCCCTCCTTAACATATGAGATAATGGTACGGCGACCACTAATAATACTGCTAATATCTAATGCTTGCGCAGTTCTCTACAGCTTGTCTAGTGCTTTCTGTGTGCCTGGCACTCTTCCAATTACTTTGCCTGTATTATCTCATGTAATCTTCACCAATACCCTGGTAGGTAGGGAATGTTATCTCCATTTTACAGAGGAGGAAACTGAGGCAAGATGAGGAGCAAAGCTAGGATTTGAACCCAGAGCTGCACCTGACCAAAGAGAGTGTTTTTTCCTATAATTTCCTGAAAATGTGATAGGGACTGGGAATGGCCTGGGATTCAAACCCAGGCAGTCTATCCTCAGTTTCTGCTCTCAGCTAGGACCCTCTCAGTTCAGTTCAGTTCAGATCTCCTTCAGAATGGACTGATTGGATGTCCTTGCAGTCCAAGGGACTCTCAAGAATCTTCTCTAACACCACAGTTCAAAAGCATCAATTCTTCAGCGCTCAGCCTTCTTCACAGTCCAACTCTCACACCCACACATGACTACTGGAAAAACCATAGCCTTGACTAGACAGACCTTTGTTGGCAAAGTAATATCTCTGCTTTTGAATATGCTGTCTAGGTTGGTCATAACTTTCCTTCCAAGGAGTAAGTGTCCTTTAATTTCATGGCTGCAATCACTATCTGCAGTAATTTTGGAGCCTCCAAAAATAAAGTCTGACACTGTTTCCACTGTTTCCCCATCTATTTGCCATGAAGTGATGGGACCAGATGCCATGATCTTCGTTTTCTGAATGTTGAGCTTTAAGCCACTGTTTCACTCTCCTCTTTCACTTTCATCAAGAGGCTTTTTAGTTCCTCTCCACTGCTTCTGAAATCTGTATCTCCTGTGCCTAGCATCCTTCCTGACTCAGCGTGGCACAGACCCATATGTGTCTATGGAATAAAGAGTGGGGAGCAGAATGATTTGGAAAGTACAAGGGTTTGGAAATGGAAGGACCTGACTCAGAATCTTAGAATCTTCACTCTCCTTTTACGAGCTACACTCAGCTTTTCTGAGCCTCAGGTCCTGTGTTTGGTAAGAACAGTGTTCACATAGGGGATGATGCACTAAATGGTCACGATTCTCCTCTTCCTTCTTCTCCTTTTTCTCTTTTTCCTCCTTCTCCTTCCTCCTCCCCCTGTTTCACCTCCTTCTTTCTGAACCTTTCACTGTGAACAGCATCAACATTGCTTTTAAATAGGCATTCTTTCTCTCTTGCTTCTATTATGATTTTTGCATACCATTTTTATAGTAATTGTGAGCCTCATTGTGCTATTCACTTTCTGTCTCCAATTAGATTGATTTTCTAAGGGCAAACAGTCATGCTGTTTTCATTTTTGTACCGTCATTGTCCAGCCCCGTGCATGGCCCTGAGAGCAGAGCCATTGCCAGCTCCTGTCACACATTTGTGAAATTTAGAAAAGGCCCTCCCTCTGGCCAGGTGCAGGTCTGCAAGCATGAGACTTGGGCAGCTTTCATATGAAGAAAAGACCACCTTTCCTTGGAAGACCACAGTCCCCTGCTGGGAGCACAGCCTGGTGAGTGGAGCTATATTTCACTTTCCACTGTCCCTGCTCCTGGGGCCTTTGTGTGGTCCACAAAATAGTGACTGTCTACAACAGCCATTCCTGAGGGCTACCCAGAAATGCTTGTTGAATAAAGTGAATGAATAGGCAAACAGGTGACGCATCCCCTCCTGGAATCCTTTCCCCTCTCAGCCGTGACTCAACCAGAGAAGTGATTCCATGGCTGCTTTATACCAACCCCAGAGCCCAACCCTTATGCAGGATGGGAAAGAACTTCATTTGGCTAATTGCAAGCATTGGCACTGCGAATGCCAGGTAAGAGCTCCACTCAACAGGCTGGAGCCCTGTGGTTAATTGACCTGAGCT